>NC_134174.1:59670724-59868224 GCF_964188355.1 Buteo buteo
GGAACTGTTGCAGCTTTATCCTGCAATTCTGGTAGTGCAGCCTGGGTGCTCCCTCGGTGTTTTTAGCCTTGGCTTTATCAGAAGAAGAGATATTTGGTTGCAGTGGTGGCTTATCCGATGAAGGATGTGGACTCTGCCAGCCAATGTCAGATTTCTCACTAGACCGGTGCCTGTTCCTTAATGGGACTTTCAGGAACATGTGAAGTGAAAGCATTAGCTGTCTGTCTGTCTCTCCTGCCAGAAAGCAGTGTTAGAAAGGGGAAGTTTTATGCATTTTAAAGGGCCTTAAGCAGTTCTGAGCCATTAAAAACTGTGCAGGAAAGGGGGCTGTCCCTGCTGTCCTGTGGCCAGAGAGGTCGATAATAACGCCAAGCCTGCATTGTCAGCTTTATGGTGCGTGCATCCTGCTGGCTGCCATGTTGTGACTGCTGTCCTGGACCAAGCCCAAAGAAAACCTTCTCTTGCTGCTGCTTTGTTCAGTTGCTTTCTCTGTTCAGACCCATGACCTTGTCCGGTCAGCGCTGTCCCCAGTGAACATGATCGCTGCTTCTGTGGATTTAATGGACTTTCCAGTTCTCTTCTGCACCCAGCTAAGTAAGGTCGCCTCTTCCCTGAGCTGCATGCCCTGCTTGCATGTATTTGTTTGTGTGTACTCCCTTTATTGATACTGCTTGCAGGCGTTGCAGCGAGGCATGCCTACTGAAGCAGCAAAAAAATACCCTATGAGTTTACCATACAACTAGAAAACTTACTTGGAAGTAAAAATAATATCTAACCTTCCCTTCTTAGTAGAAGCAGGTTTATGACTTTGCTTTGTCTCATTCGATGCATTTATCTTCCCATCCCCTGCTAACTTTGAGCCCTTTGACCAAATTCAGCCAGATTTAATAGAAGAGCAGGGCTCTCAAAAATTCCAGTAGGTTTCAGGAAAATGAGCAGGCAAAAGGAGAGAAGTCCCACTGGCGTCCCCACCAAGAGAAGGGCTGCAGCGTGACATCCACCCAAATTGGACACTACCTGGGAGGGAGAAATTATGAATGCCTCTCTCCCCAGGAAAAGGTCACATCCCATTTAGATACTAGAGAATCCAACCCTGAGGAAACAAGGCCTCATTAGTGTCATTGCCCGAGGACCTACTTAATTAAAGGACAACAGAGTTGAGAGCATTGTTATGTAGGCCTTTGTTCCTTACACCTGGTCATTTCCATTGATGTAAAATGTCGTCTTTCTGATCTGGTCCCATTTTGCACCCACTTTAGACAAGTGTTCCTGACCAGCCGAGGAGGTGCAGAGCAGGGAAGAATCCGACCTTCATTGCGGAGGTAATTATAGCCTCACCTAACCGTCGGGCGGAGGGTGTACACCTCTATTAGCCGGTGCTCCCACAAAGAGAACAAAGGCTGGCTGGAAAGTGGGAGCCACCCAGGGAGCATCCCTGTGTCCAGCTCCACCACTCTGGGGTGGCAGACATGCTGGGGAGGTCACGGCCACAAGCTGCCGCATCGCCCAGTCTCCTCCTTGTTTTCCTGGTTTAAAATCCGGCTTGACTTAGCGATACTGGTGAAGGCGATGAGGTGGGGAGACTAAAATGAGGAACTGTACCATACCCGAGGAAATCAGCTCTCAGTTAAAATGCTAAAGGAAGTAGGGGGTAGCTTTCAAAGCTTGTCTCAGCAACTAGCCTAATTCTGTTTTCAAAAGCCACCGTTGAGTGCTTTTGAAAATCTTATCCTAGATGCTTGGTTCAAAGACCTTAACCAAAGATTTTTTTTTTTTTCTCTATCTGCTATACGAAAGCTAAATATAAACTGACGTTATTGAACAAAACCCTGACAAAACCCCTGTTGCAGGTCTAGAAAAATCTTTACTCAGAAAATCAAATTATAGGAGACCAGCTTCTAAAGTGTCCTTCAGTTTTGGACGCCTCTTGTTTTGTGTACACAATTTGGCATACAAAAACCCATTATTTCTAACAGCAAAATTTGCTTTCCGTTCTTTTTACCTTCTGCTATTTGCCTTTTGTCTTCCTGCCCTCAGAAAATCAGGACCTGAGTGTCTCTGGATAGGTAGCTAAAGTTGCTTTTGAAAACGTGGATTAGTCTATTTTACCCATAGAAGTGTGTGCATATGTGTGTCTGCTGTTTGTCTGAGGAGAGTCTTAATGACTTTTCCGCTGATTGCCTGTGGGACCACAGGCAAGTCATAAAGCTAGCCTGTGCCTCAGTTTACCCACTGCAACTTCATTAATGCTAACCTACCTCACGAGGTGTTGTAATGTTTAATATATTATGTGCTCTGTAATCCTTGGATTAAATGTATTATGTAAGTGAAAAGCACCCATTTGATGTGTATGTAAATGCTGCAGTATTATAGGTAGGAGGGTCATTTGGGTGTAAGTGTAATACAAGCGCTGGCAAAAGGCAAAAGGAATTCCATTGTATTGACTTATTTTTAAAGAGCTTTTTATTTACTGAAATGCTCTGGACACCCAGAAAGAGAGACATTCCTCACTAAGCAGCTCTGCTGTTTCATCTGTCTTGAAGTGCTTTGATAAATGGATTGAAACTTGTCGGCTTTTCCTGTAGTTTCTGAGACTCCCTCTGGAAACTCTGTTGAAATGTTATTATTGTAACTTCTTAGAGCGCTACTTAATGAATTGTAACAGATATCCCTGCGAGTCCCGCAGACGCCGCAAGGACTGTGCTTCCTCTCCTTCCCGCAGCAGAAGCGAACCAGTGCCATGGAAACCCATGGCTGCAGAGCTCGCGTCCTCTTCCGCCAAGAGCGGTTGGTCTCTCACCAGGGAAATTCCTTCTCACCTTCGTGAGGCTTCATCCCGAGCCTTGTGTCCCGGCTGGGTGACCGTTGGGGCTTCGGTGATACTGCACGTAGCCAGGTGTTTGTCCCTTAGGTTAGAGATTAATTTTGTCTTTTAAGAAGAAACCTTAGGAAGGATGACAAATTAGCATGGGTTTAAGTCGGGGTTGGTTGATCTCCTCTGTCTCTAGGATGAGATATTTTGACTTGCATGCAGTGCCTGAGCCACCCCAAAGCTCCAGCTGGTGACTGGGGTGCCTGCGGACAGTCTGAACTCGTGCTGCCCACAGGTCCCACCTGCCCTCAGAGCAGCCTTTCCTCAGGCAACAGTTGCCTGGTGTTACCGCATGGACAGGCAAGATGGATGGAGCGGTAAGCGTAGCACCTCTTCTGAAGCACGGGAATGACCCAGCAGGGCCATTAGAACTGCCTGAGGAAATCTGCTGAGTGTGGTCAGAGGTGCCCGGCAGGGACACGTATGTAGCGTGGAGCTACAGTGGAGCTAGAAGGTGGAAAGAAGTCAACGGTCTTGGTGTCACCTTGGACCCCAGAAATGTCCTACCCTCTTGCATCCCACAGTGGAGCAATGGGATGCCATGGTGACTTCTTGTTTCCTCCCTCCAAGCTGGTCAAAGGAATCTTGCTCCTCCTCTGCTCTCTCTGGACCAGGGGGAGCGTGTGACTGGAGATATGCTTGGTTGGGTAGCTTGGTTGTGCTGGGTAGGCTCAAAGATCCTTGTCCCGATGCAATGGTCACTTGAGAGTTTTAAAAGTTTTTTGGTGCTTGGGGTTTTTTTGTTTTTTTTTTTAATCTCACTGGGTTTCAGTTCTCCTTGGTTTTGTAAGAATATGAAACTGAGCTATTGCTACGCAGGTTGTCACGAAGCGTGACATGGCGAAATGCACAACCCCAGCAGCATTCACAGTGGTGGTACGGCTGGCAGGTGCCTGCAGTAGATAGCGCTGGCCATCTCCAGCTTGAAAACCAAGAGCGTTGCCTTCCCCTCGCCTCCAAATATGAACTCGGTCCACCCTGAGTGAGGTCCTCGGGAAGGCAGGAGGGGAATTGTGGAGTTGCTCCTGGTCAGTGTGGTGTTGGAGCAGAACTACGAGGCGGCCGGGTAGGGGTCACCTCTCCACAGCGAGGCCTCGGAGGGGCCTCCATTACGCTCGGCACATTGAGGCCATGTTTGATTTTTCTCAGCCTTTTATTTCACTTTTTATTAACATTTTGCATATTAAAATTTGTGTAGGCAGCCAGAAGAGAGCAGCATCTACACAATACTCGACACAATGGAGAGGATTAGGAATCAGTGGCTCAGTTCTTTGGGACATGAACTGGGGGGGTGTGGGGGTGGTAAAGTGTCCTTCCTTTACACTTCATTTTAAAAGTACTTCTAATTTCTTTCTGTGTATCCTCACTAAAATACGACCTATGTCCAATACTGATTTGCGGTCTCAGCTGATAGTGTCAAAAAATTAAATAAAGCCAGGGATACCTTGGTCCTTTTGTTGAGCTGTTCACATTTGCTTTTAAAGTTTCTTCCCTCTTCTCAACCAGCCCAAACCTATCAGTGTGCATACCGAGGTACAGTGATGCCAAAATAAGAAATTATCCTCAAAATAATGACTAGTGATTTGGGATTTTTCTGGTATTTCAGCTGCCCTTGCATGAAATTCCTCCAATATTTTCATTCACAGTAGGAATGCTCTGGAAATGAAACCTACCAAAGTTGCCTCTGTTTATTCCTCCCAAAGTGAAATTATCCATGTCCTCTTGTCCCATGTGAGATCCTGGAGGAAACCATCTACGCACATACATTGACACATCTTTGGTGCATTCCATACGAGCCAGTGAAATTACACCAGAAATATGAATTTATCCCACACAGCATGTGCACGCTGTGCTGTCTGTACAGGGTGCACACACACACACACACATGCCCCAGCAAATGCTGCCATTGAAATTTCAGAATAAACCATTCAAGACACTGCTGTGTGATTCACTTCATGACTGTGTGCTGTATACATTCCTCAGAAACGAATGGGTATTCTGTGAATTTTACCGCTTTGCAAAAATATTTGACATGGGTTTAGTTGGTTTTAGTATTGAGGTTTTTGAAATCTCAGTAATTGTCATGATTGCTGTGTGTAATAGAAATTAGAAGGAAGCCTGGGTTTTGGCTTTGAAGCTACCTACTTCTAAGAGTACATTTTTTAAAGTTTTCTCTTTAAGGTGCTTCTTCATGCCCCAGCTAAACTTTCCCCAGATTACGTGTTAGCTATGATAGCTGTTCTATAGTTAGATTTTAATCAGCCTCAGTACACAGTAATGTTAAACACTGAAAGAGCTACTAATTAATCGCCTTTCTGTATGTAACAGAGAGATAAATATCCATCCCGGAGGAATTGTAATTTCATGGTTTCTAATGATGGTTAGATTACATTATCTGGATCACTTAGGCTGTGGGTGTCATAAAAAATGCTCAAAGTCATTTATATTCAGTTTAATTTTTTTTTTTAACTTTGTAAGCCTGAGAAAATAATGCGGTGTTAGCAAGTCTGTTTCATATTTTAGTTAAATATACCTTTGTTGCACTGACTGAATGGATTCAGATGACAGTGACAAACTCAGTTCTTTTCTATTTAACATGCACCCTCTGCAATCAAATTAACAATGTACAAATCTTCATCGGGCTTCTGCAGAAGAGTCTGTTGAGTTCCTTGGCATTGTTGAGCTTTGGGGAAAGGTTTTCTTTTTGGATGTCCCTTTGCAATAAGTGTTTTCTGCTAATTCTTGTATGTTCTGTAAAGTCTCAGTTGTCTTGAACCAAGAATTAACTGGACTTTTGGGTTGTATCAGGCCGTGGCTCAAATAAAATAATACAATCCAACAGCAGTGCGAACCTCTCATTTTCCCCTCCCCACTTCTAACTGATTAGGGTCCACGTGCAACTTCTGCACCTGCACATCTGCATCCACGACACACTTAAATTTGGTAGCTACAAGAATACAAAAAAAAAAAAAAAATCCTACTCCATGTGTATATTGTAATAGCTAATAGTTGCATATTTTGAAGTTATACTCATTCATATTTAAAAGGCTGAGGCTTCTTTGAACTGCTGTGTTGGAGGGGGAAGTTAATTGTTTCTGAATGAGGATGATACTCCCTTTCCATATCAATTATGTGTACTGCTCCAAATTATCAATAATGCTCATTTCCAATCTCCATCGTTTGCAGTTTCGCAGCAGGCGAGTGTGCTTGCAGAAAGTTGCCTGGGCTCCAGGGCTGCAGCCCCTTTCCGCATCTGCCGGGAGCCAGAGGCGGGAGGGAACCCCAGAGGAGCAAGGTGAGATAAAGAAATGTGATATATTTCCAAGAGAGAGTTTGTCATCAGTTAGCTAAAATTGCTTCTGAAGTTTTGCTGGCAACTGTTTTACATGTCTGACTTAGTGACGAAGGAACTATACTATCTTAATAGAGAACTCCAGAACTTCAGAAGGGTTTCTCCTTGTTTGAATGCACAGCACAATGAATTTGTACCCACAGAGCATTCACCACTTACATTTCAAAACCTACAGCACACTAAACGTGAAACTTTTGTTCAAATTTCAAGGATTTTGATAGCCCAAGTGAATAGACACTGCCTATTGATTTTTCCCTTACAATGACTCTTGGATAACCTATTTTCTCATTTATTTTTAACGACAGCTCATGAGATTTTACAGCAATTCTGCCCAACCTCCTAATATCAAAATCCCTCCTTGACCCTGAAAATTGTAATTCTGCTATAGATCACAGCTGCTGAATATTACCTTTTACTAAGCTGGTTAAATAAAATATGTCCAAATCACTAGATCCCACAGGCCATGACTGCAATTCTAATTATACAGGGTCTGTATTTCTGCTCTACTGTACAGAAAAGCACAGCTCTCTCTGAGTCCACACCAAAGTGTGGGAATCCAGAATATTGGTTCTAGTTTTGAATTTAAAAAAAAAAAAAAAAAAAAAAAGTTACACTGCTCTTCAATGATTTTCCTGTAAAACTTTTACAAGGGAACCAAACCCTTTTGATGTGTTCCATACAATAAAATGCTGTGTAAGTCTGGAGGACAGAAGCATGTGGCGAGAATTTTCTTGTGACTGGGGGATGGGTGTATTTGATGTGTACCCATTTCAAAATCAAAAAAAAAAAAAAAAAGGAAAAAAAAGTCTCGCACTACTCTTAGGCTGCATATTCTGCACAATGGCTCGGGAAACCAATGTAAGGAAACTAATTCTGGCCATTAAACATATCCTTTCCCCTCCCACTGCTTATTCAAAGAGTGATCACATGCTCCCTGCTGCAAGTTACACCATTATAGAATTTAGATATGGAAGAAACCTATTAGATTAGCCGTTCCACCTACTGATGTGGGATTGTTCCCTGGAGAACCTTATTCATTAGTGGATCACAGCCTAACCTTGTGGGCACACTGTGCCAAGACCATCTTGGTTTTGTTCTGCTTTTTCCCCCCAGTCCTTTTCCTCCGGTGCTAAGAGAGCAGCTGAGGGGGTGGTTTGGTGAGGAGCATGATGGAGAAGATGGGATCCTTTAGTTTTGCGGTCACACTGGTGGTTTGGATGCTTGAGTGTGTAGGTGCGTCTGTGGATGGTTAATCTGTGTACTTTTTTTTAATTAGCATCCAAGTACAGAGGGCTAGATGGGGATGGGGGTGGTCTTATTCAATGTAATTCACTGTAAGATCTTCCGGAGCCCAGTGGTCTCCTACAGCAAATTACCTTCATGGCTTGCCCTGATTCTGCAGTGTCCTCAGATCTAGTCTCCATTTTGCTTTATGCTTTCACTTTTTTGTGAGCAGATGGAGCCAAACTTTTAATTGCCAGGGAAGGCAGCTTGGCATTTTGCTGCTTTTCCAGGACAGAAAGTTTTTATTCCAGTTATTCTATGGTCCGATCCCTTAAAACTCTGAGCTTTCCAGGGCAGCTGTGGGCGCTTGGCACGCCTTACAGTTATTCCTGGTATTGGGGCACTTTCAGCTGGGTGTTGTGCTCCAAACTTTTCCTCTCAGAGCTCCATCTGCCCCTTCTGACCTGGTAGATTTTCTTATCCAGAATCCCTGGGAGGACCTCAGCGCCAGCCCGTTCTCTGGGGTCAGCCACTCGTGATTTAATAGCCTGATTCAAACCCACTACCGAAGCACCTCGAGTCTGTCACTTTAGGCAACCTTCTTTGCTTCGCCACGTGGGAGCTGCCAGTTCTCTCTCCCCTCTTCTGGCCCCTGCGGGTATGAACCCTGCACCACCCTGCAGCTATGTCCGTCCTCCACCGGCCACCCAGGCGTGGACTACCTCCTCCAGGGCTCTGCGAGGTCCCCGGAGATGAAACCAAGGCCCAGAGAGGTCTGTCTTTTGGGGATGCACCCCCCTTCGTCTGAGGACCCGGTCCGCAGAGCTTCCCTTCGGGTGGTCGAGACTGGGAAGAGTGTGAGAAAGGGAGGGGAGCAAAGGCGACCGCTTCCATCCTGCAGTTTCAAAGTTCTGGTTTCCACCCTCAGAATATAATAAATGGCTGCTGAGTTACTTGACATGGAGCTAAAGTCTGTAGGGTGAATTTTCAGAGCAACGCACAGGAAATTATATGCACAATTACTGTTGTTAACAGAGCCTGGGCATGTAACTCCCTGCACAGCAGGCTGGAAATCTTCCCCATGCATGTTTAATGGGGTTTGGGTTGCTACATTCCTAGGGCTGTGTCCCTTTTCTAATGCCTAGTGTCCTGGATGAAACAAAGGAAGTACTGAATGTAAAAGAGATTTTATTTTGCTATTAAAATAATATTCTCTTGATCTGCAGTCTCACTCTAATGCCAAAGAACTTCTTGCCTCACTCTGTGATCCCTTAACCTTTCTGTTCTGTGAGAAAAAAAGGGGAAAAAAATCAGAGGTTTATTTATTTATTTTTTCTTCTTCTAAATGTGTTCCACATAACCTGCTCATCGATGTTCATACAAATGAGTATATACGTGTTCGTACAGGCAGCACAGTTATTCTAGCGATGGATGTTGTTGAAATAAGTATAGCTCATAGCACAGAAAATATTCATCTAAATTTTAATGTGTAAATGCTTCTGTGTAAATAATACATTTGCACATCTTCGTAGGAAAATGAATTGTATGTGCCATTTCGCTAATCAAGCATGTATTTAAAATGTCTCCCTGGTCAGGAGGTTATTAATGTGGTATTTAAACTTCAGTACATTGTACACTAGGAAGGGTCTGTGAATTTGGGATTGTTGTCTTTTGCTTCCATGCTGTTTATTTAGTTTTATGTACCATAATTGTTTTCCTCTCCCCCGAAGAAGGTTATCATCTCCTGCACCTAGATCAATTCAAATGGACTTTAATTATCTTCAATAAAAATTAAATTACTCCTCTAAACAGACAGTTTTGCAGCTAAAAGGAGCTTATATTTACAGCTGTGCCATCTTATTGATTGAAATTTTCTTCTGCACACATTATGCTTGACTCTCCAGCTTTCTGCAAGGTCTGAAGGCAGAAAGCAAGGTGCTGTAAACTGAGACTAGAAACACCAAAGTAAAAACACACACACATCAAATATATATATATATAAAAAAATACATCAAATACATATACAAGTTTCTAAAAGGTTTCAATCATTCTAAAATTGCACATGATTGCTCTTCGGCTCCCCAAAATGCTTTCATCTAAGAGCAGAAAAAAGTGTAGCTTTCTCAAGTTTTAAAAGCATTGTTGGGGCATGTCTAATAGATTTGTCTAACTCTGTATGTCTTGATACATGCAGCATGGTTGATTGTATTCTCCTTAGCATAGATCTTGAAACTGTAAATAAATTTTTGAAGTAAATAGTCACTTGATAATTGCTTAATGAAGTATCACACACCAGCAGTTTTGAATTTAAAAAAAAGTTCAAAACTACCGTGTGGTGTCTCTTTTTACTGGAAATGGGCTTTTACTTTTAAACTTCTGTTATATTTGGAGAGAAGTAATCCCACGGAAAATGATACCAGTACTAATAGGGAACATATTATCTTTCATGTGGGTATTTTTTTCATGTTTAAGGTTTCTTTGTTATTATCTCGGTAGCAAGACTCTCCACACAGTCTTAGGCAGAAAATCAAAATATGCCTTAAAGCAATAATCTTTTAATAAGTATCAAATGTCTTTCAATGAGATAAAAGAATTCTGTAGCATGCTTATGCACACACACACATACACTTACTTCACCATTAATCTTATTTTATACCTTTTCAACAATATTTCGGGGATTATTTTTTTTATTTTTTTTTTAACCAAGACTAAACCGTCCTCACAAATTTTAGATAATTAAATTTCTAAATGCTACTAAAAACTTTGTTAAAATTGGTCTCTCCACTTGTTGGGGCTTCTTGTTCAGAGAACTTTAGGAGATGGGAGCATCTCCTGTGGCCTCATCATTTCCATCGGCCAAAACAGGGGTGTTGCTCCAAACGTCTTTAAGACACCAACATGGAGAACTAAGTCTTTTTGCATTGTTTTTTCAGGAGTGCAGGGTGGAGTGTATGCACACAGCTGAATTTCAGGTGGGTAAAGCTGAGGTCTTTCAGAGGAGGCGCAAGGAGCCTGCATCACTCTGCGAATGGATGCAAAGGGACACTGGGCTTCACCACCCAGGCCCAGACTTGCCCTACGCAACTTTAGGTCCTTACTCAGGGAAACTAAGTTAGCAGGTTGGTGATCTGAGGTGCCTTCTATAGGCAGGAAGGGTACACAGGCAAGGTCCCTAAAATTAGATTGGGGAAATGCCCTGCCAGTCTCCTGCCAAGGAGCGGGCACGGTTACCCTGCGGGTGAACGCTGAGGAAGTCTGGAACAGGTTCAACCTTCTCCTTTGCTAATCAGGGGAAAGAATATTGCGGGCTCTTAACTCGCATCCAGCCTTAGATTTCAACCTGTTTGTTGAGAGGAGAACAATATTTATCTGCGTCCGACCTCGAACCGCGATGGGTACGTCTCAGCCCCGCTGCTTCTCTGTGGCTGACACGCGAAGTGCGGCGCTCTCGTGGTGCTGCTGGAGTGCGCCTGCTTTGTGCTCAGTCTCTCCTCCTCGTGGAGAGAGGCTGGAGTATTTCTACCCAACAGAAAATAAGCATGGAGGAGAGGAGGTGCTGCACTGCAGGATACAGAGCTGCAGTATTCTCCGATGACTTAAATGGGGCCTTGAGGGAGTGAAGTGGGAAAAAGTTGGGGTTTTTTGTAAAGTGGTGCCTCTTGCACCTTGGCTTCAGTGACAACAAGCCGCAAGTTGCCTACATGCCACAGGTTAGGTTGTCAAAGTTGTTCTCTTTCCTAATGCTCCTTATGACAAATACTCCTAATTGCTTCTTACTTTCATACTTTCCCATGCCTCCTGGCTAAGACATCCGTCCGTAGCCTTTATGGTTTGTCCTTTCGAAGCTTGGCCTCAGTTGTGCCTACCTGTGTTTTCTGTTTCTTAGTAGCTTGAGCATCCGCTCCCCGTCTCCCCATCCCTCTGTGCCTGCAGAGCCACACGCAGGCACCCGCCAGCTGCTTCGCAGACCGAGCTCTTCGCGCCTTTACCGACAGCTGAGCGGCACGTTGCCCCGTGTTTGCTACACCTGGGGCATAAAGATGCACAACTTTCTTCTCTTTGAATAACGCAAAAAGCATTGCATGCCACATTGAATCCGAAAATAGATATGCTATCACCAGCTACTTAGAGGAAAATGCAGTGAAAGGAAAAAGAAAATGAAACCAAATGTGGTTTGTCTCTTTTACGGAGATGGGTCTACCTCCTGAGCCAGACCTCCCTTAACATACATGGTGGTGCTAATTTGAGTTGCGAACTCATGATTACTTTTTTAAGAAATCTACGTATTAGTGTTGCAAGAAGGAGACTTCGAAAGCCTTTTAAGTATCTTTCTCATTAATTTACTTAATCCTCTGATCTTGCCTTCTTTTAAGTTGTTTATTTTTAAAAGAAAGACAAAAGTGAGCTGGAAAGCTTTGTTACCAAAAGAAAGGCTTTAAAAACTGTATGTGATACAAAGTAATTAACAGAATATAAATACAGGTGTAAATAGTACACAAACACACAGAGTCGGTGTCCTGGGAGAGCTTCCTCCACCGGCTTTAAAGGGAAGCAGTGGACAGGGTAGCAGAGTGCAGGTAGCAGACCTCTACCTCAGCCATAGTAAAACTTTGCTTTCTACATGTTTATTGTCTTTCTTCAATATTTTTAAATGCTGCAAGACACCAAAATAAAAGTTTTTTGTAGTGGAGAAGGTAGAACCAAATTCCATATCTGATGGGAACTTCAAAATTTTCACATTATTTTTTTGTTCTGAGGTGTTCTATGAACATTTCCAAAAGCGACCTGAGATTTCAGATTCCTGCACTTCAGGATGCTCAGCTTGGGATGTGTAAAGAGATTTCTTTTTCAGAAAGTAAGTTGCTCGGCTATCTCTGGAAATCAGGTCCCCTCCACCGTGCTCAGCACCCAGAAAAACCCCACCAGAGGCAGCAAAACCACTCTTCACTTTTAAAGATTTTGTTCAGCTAACCGGGACAGGGCAGGCCTGAATTTTGGATGAAAGAAAACTTAGATGAGCGGGGAAGTTATTCCCCAGGGACTATATCCTCAGTGATACTATGAGCCAGCAACCCCCATAGCTTTCAGCATCTCTCATGATCAGACTGGATGTCTTTTGCCCGAGGCTGAAAATCTCTTCCTCTCTAAAACCAAAGAAACGTTGGCTGTGAGTTATGACTAGTAATAGAGTCCATTTGTGGTGAGGTGGGGGGAAGGGGAGATGATGATGGACCCAGAATCGTAAGATATTATGTGCTCGGCTTATTTCCACATAACCATGGAGGACTGCCCTGGTCTGGGTGGTTCACTGCTCTTGAAACTAAGAGAGCACAGGGGACAGCAAAGGGAGAACAAACAAGCAAATTATCTGTAAGTAGTCCGCATTCTTTATAAGTGGCTTAATTGAAATATAGCAGGTTGAAGGATAAACTCGGAGAGCTACACTGTCTAAAAGGCCTCTGCAAGAAAAACCGAGATTGCTAGGGTGAAGCGCTGTCGGGAAAACAAACCCGAACGAGCATATTGGCAAAACAGAGTGGGAAGATATCCAAGTGCCTGCTCAGAGCATCAGCACCCAACTCCTTTCACCGGCGGAGTAAGAGGGCAGCAGCGCGGCGGTGCTGACGAGGGTGTCAGACGCTCATCCACCGTCAACCCTCACCAGCGGGTCTGGGTGAACTGCTGAGTGAAAACGTTCCAAATTCGGAGGCCCGGCGAGGGGGTAAGTTGTGTTTGGCTGGGCTCTAATTGCATCCTTGCATTACTATGCAATTAATTGCTGCCATGGTCTGCTCGAGAGGAGGGAGCGTGCCAGCTCCATTCCTGGGCAGCCCCGGAGGCTGGAGGAGCTCACGGCTCTCGCTCCGGGGGGTGACCTGCTCAGATGGCTCCGTGGCTCTGCTGCCAGCCCTGCTGGCAATACCGGTCTTCCCAGGATGATGTGCTTTCCTCCTGCGGTGTGGTTCTCTTAGCAGGCTTTAAAAGTTTGAGAAATCACATAGAAAATGTAGGGCAGAGAGAACACATCGATTTCCACTGATTTCACGTATCTTAGGAAAGAGATGACTAGAGAAAAAATGCGAGCACAGTTTTCCATAGCATTTTGTATGGCTGCTTTCAATGCATACCTCAAAAGGAGGCAGTGTCTTGCGGAAAATACATAATTCTGTCAAGCTACAGAGGGGAAAAGAAGAATAATTTTGCTCTTGCTTTACACATCACTATAGTTCTGATGTCAAGAATAGCATAGTAAAGTAGCACAAGTTCCTGAATTAAAGGAAAAGCAGTGTTCAACCCCCAAATTGGGATGTGCTCCTCATTTCTAATGTGTCCCTCACTAAATCCTTGCCTGTAGGGGAGAGATGGTAAGGAGGAGGACAGATTTATAACTTCCAGTGTCTGGGATTGCCAGTGTTGGCTTCAGCTTCATCAGCTGATATCACAGGGGTCTGGGCTACAAAGAATGGGTGCAGAAGAAGGAGGCAGTCGAGAAGCTCCCTGTGGGCCCCAGCATTGGGTAATAAGTCAGTCCTTTGCAAACTTGCCTTATTTAACCCTAAATGGGGCACAGCCAAGGGCAGCGCAGGGTGCTGGTGCAGCGAGGGCAGCAAAGAGCCCTGCTGGCCAGTCTGCAGGGAGGGAACTCAACCGCAGCAGCATCAAGGATTTTTTTCTGGGCTTTCCTGAAGTCCCAGGTGTGGGCTGGCTCCTGGATTCCTGCAGCAGACTCCTTTTATTTCTGGCCATCTTCCCAGTCTCCAGGGAGCAGCTGCAGCACACGACAGTTTTTCCGAAGCATGCGAGTGGCAGACAGCCCTTGGCCAGCCCAGAGGAGCATGCAGCCTCTGCCAGAGCACATCTGGGTATAAACTAAGAGAGTACGCCTGGTTTGGATGGCTGCATTTCATCTGGAATCCCCACCAGGGGCAAGAGGAGCTCAAGGTCCTTGCACCTTGGAGTTCCTCTGTCCTGGGCGCCTGGCAGCTGGTGCCACCTTGTGCTGCAGCTAAGGGGCCTGTGACTCACAGAATCATAGAATCATTTAGGGTGGAAAAGACCTTTAAGAAAGATCATTGAGTCCAACCATGAAGAACATGTGTGGCCTGACTCCAGTTGTTCATTGCTTCCTCTGTCTAGCAGAGCCCACTTTGGGTTTATGGGCAAAGGTACTGAGGGAGGACAAGCAGATGGGTGAGGGGCATGTCTGGTTCCAGGAGCTGTTTTGCACCTTGGTGATTTTTTTAAATTTTTTTTTTTTTTTTTACAAATAAGACATTTGCAAAAATATAATGCCATGCTGAATAGAACAACTGTGTATATGTCACCTCGCTGTATGTGACTGGACACACAAAAAAGCAAGGTTCCCTGGCTGTATTGGGTGGTAACAGCTGGCACGCAATCTCCTCATGTGAACCTAAAAATACTTGTAGATCAGGGCTCAGAAAGAAAAGATTCTTTTTCCCAGTCAAGCCTTTTTGTCAAGAAGTAGAGGAAAAGATTTTCTTTGTTCTAGTGGTTAAATTACTGCACACAGAAAGTCACCACAGTGAAGCATCTTCCTCATTGTTACAGCCCAAGGCACAGAGAGGATCCAGTCCAGCCCTTTGGGAAGATGCTGGTGGCAGTGGGTTTTTAGCAGGGATTTATGTCCCCTGGAACAAATACACTGAGTCCTGCTAGTTGAGCAGCAAAACAAGTTATCACTCACAACCTGCCTGAGAACTGAAGTGTCTTGCAACAGCTTTGCAAAGTTAACACAGGTTTGAAATTATGAGGAAAAGTGTGTCTGGCCTATTTTAACTTTTTTATTTGGGGACCCTTTTGTTAGCTATTTTTCCTTCTGTGTTTTCACCTGGTCCCATAAACGAGCCAGGCACATGTTTAGATTTGACCCATTCATCCGTCTTACAATATCTAAGTCCCTTCCCATATGATGAATAGCCAGGGCTGACATTCTGTTCTGCCTGGTCGCCCCTTTTGGAGCACAACCTTTGCAAGAGATTTGAGGTGGGGTAGAGTCTGGTTTGTCAGGGAAGTGATTATCTTACATTTTGCTTTATGAAAAAGAAAGGAGGAGAACGAGAAGGCACTGAATGTTATTGCCCCCCTCCCTACCCGCTGCTGGTGGGCTTCGCACCTCCTTACAAACCTCATGTGACTCAGCCCCAGCAAACTCCAGAAGCTGGAGTCCTTCAATCAGTGCGATTGTACCTTTTGTACCTTCTTCGGTAGACACACACACAACCCAGCCAGGGACTGTGTGTCCAGAAGGGCTGATCTGGGCATCTCTCCAGAGGCAAGGCCAAGTTACGCTTTAGGGACGGAAGGCAATAAAGACTAAATAGTGTTTACCTTATGTTTCTCATTCACAGCCTGCCTTAAATCATTTGTAACATGGGCGGGGGGCGGGGGGAAGGGGGATGATACTGGGATTGTGTTCAGCCCAAATGCCAAGAAGTGCTTTCGCCTTCCCTAGAGATGAGTTCCGTGGAGCCCTGCAGGGTGTGATCTCTTATTTGGTAATGTGAACACAAGGAGCAGAAGCATAGGCAACCAGCACAGCAATAGCATTAGATCAGGGGATTTGGACTTCTCTGTGGTCCCACACCCAAGTCAGGCACAAAAATCCACAAGCATACATTCGCAGATGTGCACGTGCATGTGCTCACAAAAGCTATTTTGATTGAAAAAAAGGAGAGGAATTGCCGTTTCTATCAAATGATCCACTTCTCAGGAAAGCAGCAGTGCGCTGCAAGTGCTGGGACCACAGAACCAGACTTTCTGTGGGAGCCTGCATGAGGTCTCTCATTTGGACTTTCTTTCATTGCAGTGGTGAAATGAAAGTAGGTGCGCCGCTCCCAAGCAGGGCATTGAAGCACTCCTCTTGCATGAAGAATTGTTAAAAAATAACCCACAGGCTAAGATCCAAACCATATTACTTTGCACAACTAGATCTGCCAGCATTGCCTTGACTCTGGTTCTGAGACAGCTTTTGCGTGTGGCTACACATGTGTTCATGAGAGTGCTGTGCAGAATAAACAGGTACCGCCTTCTCTACCGCACTTTTGAAGCAATTTATTTAAAAGCTAATACGTAAACCCCAGCAACAGATGACAAAAAGAAAAGTAAAATCACCTTAAGGAACTTGCCAGTTTGACCATTTAGGAGTCTGAATGGGTATTGATTTGAGGTGAATATTCTAAAGTTTGCATTACCCTTTGAAAAGTGCTAATGTAGTTCTTGTCACTTTAAATTAACTTTAGGTAAGAGGGACTGACAGAAACATGAAGATGTGTGAACTATATTTGACTGATATTCTGTCAAATATTGCATGGGGTTATGATCCACAACTTTTCCCATCTGCTGCTCAAACCTGAATCCTTGAATGCACAATGGATTAATTACCATATTTTGTTCTGATTTCACTTAGTAGTATAAAAGACTGTGAATGTTAAATGTACCCTTACCTGCCTTCTTTTTCTAAGGGTAGGGTATATGAGAAGTGGTGGGGGGGGATTCTTTAGCAATTTTTCACACCTCCATATAATGATTTGCTAAGTGTACCTCTTCTCAAATAATTACATTCCCAGAAGTTAACCAGACTAACACAGCACTCAGAATTTCATTCAGTCCTTTCTTTGTGAGAATTTTTTTCCCCATCAGTAATAAAAGCAATGAGCACTGATGTAGCATGTTCCATCCGCTGCACTTTACAAGCAGCAGTATAATTATGTGAGGCTTTTCCATTAGGTATCACCGCAGAACGATACGGTATGGAGCAGTGGAGGTCAACACTTTCGACTGATGTTGTTTCCTAGAAGGCCTGACATTGATTCCCCAGTACCACCTGCCCATCCCAACAACTCAGGCTGACGCTTGGTAAACTAGCCTGCCCCTTTCTGCAGCGGGACACCAAGAAAGCTGTATGTCTTAAATTAAAGGGCCCTTTAAAAATAGGGGCAGTATTAACTTGCCAAAAATCCCCTAGTGTTTCAGTGACAAAACTCAGAAGACTTCAGTAAAAACTCTTTTTTCTTCTTACCTCCTTTTCTCCCAGTACTTTTTTGATGAGCTGAGTCATCCTGACTTCCAGCTGAAGGAAATAATGTCCACTTTAGTTGATATACTGGAGAAGTAAACCCTGGTGATAGCCAGTTCCTTCACTTTGCAGTGTCCTTAACCCATGTATCTCTTGAGTATTTTTTTCTTTCAGAGGACAGCGCATGTTGCAGTGACATCCTGGGTTACATTCTGGCACCACACCACTTAACAGGTAAGAAACACTTATATGTCTGTCTTGTTGACTCTCATATTCCTGTGTCCAGTGCGGTTATCCAGAAATAAGCAAGCTCAATGATGGTATGAAAGGAAGATTGAACACATGAGGTTAGGCAGACTTGTAAGATGGAGTAACAAACCCATCTCTTATCACAGTGAGGTCCCTTCTGGAAGAACTTCATAATGATACACGTGGGAGCAACTGTGCACCCAGACCAGTCTTTTACATGTTTTGTCAGTTTTTGGAGATTTAAGAATAACACTGCCTTTCGCCAGTACTAGAATATTATGTAGATTCCCTCAGACATATCCATAGCCATTCCCTTGTACATTTTTTTTCAGTAATTTTTTTTATGTCATTATTCTTCCTTCAGTCCTTTCCTTATGAAATCTCCAAGCCTTGATTTGGGGATTCTTTGCTCCTAGTTTCTTTCTGTGATTACCAAAAGTGGGGCACAGCAAGGCAAACTTCTACATAGGAAACACCTCTATTCTGTTTGGAAGAAGTGTCTGCTACGAAGGTGCAGGCTTGTCCTTCATATCTAGTTGCCTTTAATTCTGAGGATTGAAGAGAATGGAGAAGGTATTATGTGAGCCCAATGAGGGAAAGAAATGGGACTTGAGATACGCTTGGAATATATTAACAAGTTCTCACTCTTTGGCTGGAAATTAGTCCTCAGACTGAATGCATTCCTATCCTCTTGCAATAGCACTTAGGTAAATGGCTACCAATATTAGCAAGCACATAGCTGCTAGCTACAGGACAGCTAAAGGGATCAATAACCTTTCAAACTGTGCTAAGAAGCACTCTGCTGATGATGCCATCCAGCACCAGCAAATGTTCAGGTGGGATTTTGGAAAACACTCATCATTAAGCTCACTCTGCTTCTGTTAAATCAATCCCACTGAAAACTGGTGCCTTAAACTCTCTGCTGGGGAGTCAAAGGAGGAGACTCCTGTCTTAGTGCCGCCTTTTGTTTTCTCTTCATCTAACTAGCACCTGGCCCAGTTTAATAATCTTTGTTCTAAGTGGTGTAAGGTCATTAGCAAAACCTTAATGGGGACAAGGGATGCCAAGTTAGACCTCTATTTAGGGAATCTATTCTAAAAGGAAAAGGTATGATGTTTCTTTAGACCATCTTGCAAGTGACATAAAGATTAATGAGGGATAGACAAATGCCCTTGCTCCAAAGTCAGCAAAAAAAATAGAAGGTTCTGTTTAAACTTTTCAAAATAAATTACAGTCAGGTGCTGACTATCAAGAAAAGAAATGAAATCTGAGTTGAAGAGTCTGGAATAATTCTCTGGGTCTTCCCCCAAACCTGTCACTCTTTTCTATGGATATGAATACTAAGGGGTAACAGAACCTGCAAATCCACACGTCCTGAGCTTGAGGCAAGTTGGGGACTCAAAAAAAGAGCACTTAGGAGCTGCAAAGGTAGTTGGATATTTAGAAAATACTGGTATTTCAACCTGATTAATGGATGTAGAAGGGGAAAAATATTTGTATTTTTATACCTTTTTTAGAAAGTCTAGATTTACCTCTTGGAGCTAGTAGAAGAAAGGGCAAAAGAAAGATCTCTTCTGCTGCAAACATCTTTATGCATATGATGAAGGCTAATTACTGGAAGTTACAAACACAGATTTTTATTTTAGCAAGGCAATTCAGGTCCATTTGAATTGTTTAGACAAGGTAACTTAATATTATATTCACTTGGAAAGAGGTCAGAACAGTTTCAGAAAAGTTTAGTGGGGCAAATCAGAGGCAGGTAAGAATGAAAACCAAGTAACGATCCATTGTTGCTGCTTATTTTTGAAGCAAACCATGGAACACTGTAGACCAGCTCCCTGCTATGTTCCAGAATATGTTCTACAGGTTTGGCTTTTTTTTAACCTTAGTTTCAACTAACTTTATAGTGGTTGTATATGTACAAAGCCCTGGTGTTACTCAGGATATACACTGCCAGCAAGTTTCAAGTGATTAGGTCTCTTCTTTAAGGTGGAGTTAACATGTATTCTTCTATCTGCCAAGAGACATGGTTAAGTGCTGTACTGTTTGGAAAATGCATTTTTAGCTGTCCTTATGTTGTAAAATATTTTGTTAGCATCATATTTTCAAATTAACAATTGTTTTCTTTTTAAAAAAAAAGCCAGCGTTGTTGAATTCCATTTTCAAAGTACAAGTTATCACTGGAAAAAAAAGATTATTCTCAGTTTAGTAAACTCTTAGGCAGCAACGGATGACCCAGCCGGCCCAAGACCACGCATGCAAGTTTATACACAGAGAGCGAAACCAATAAATGCTCCCATAAATGACTTTGGAGAGAATTCTGAATATTTCTTTCCTTCCCTTCCCCTCTTGCCTCACAAAAGCAGTGTGCATCCTGACAAAAGAGAAACCACAGAATGTGCAGAATGTCAACAAGATCCTGGGGTCTGATTCCCACTGGTTTTACTGGGCTCAGAGTCGGGTACTTACTGCCCAGAGGACTAGACAATAGGTTCATTCCTTCTCCCGAAGAAGCAGAAAATGAGGCATTTCCTTTGCATGTTCCCCTGGCCCATGCGGGACACGCAAAGCGTTTAGAGAGCAACACTCACTGCTCACCCGCTGCGATACTCACGCTGAATCACTGTGCACTGGCTACTCGCACTGCGTGCTCATTTAAACTTCACAGTCACATGAACATTCATGAAACCGATCGGATACAGGTGGTTTTTGCATTGGAAACATGTGAAAACATGTGTTTTCTATGTTGTTTTTTATATGGAGGCTTGTGTCCAGCAACCTAATTATTTTTATTTAAGTATTACATCACTCTTGCTAGCACAAGCAAAGTGCCAGCACCTGCTCTTTACTGGGCTCTGTAATGTTTTTTCTGTCCTCACCTATCTTCCAAAATGAAGGGGGACTATTTTCACTCCAAAGGAATTTACTGCGTGGTCTCCATCTGTGCCGCAACAGAGGAGACATGAGCCAATATAAAACTCAGTTCTTTGGCTATTGAGGTTGACTGTAGTAACTCACACCGCTGTGCTCAGAGCATCCATCTTAAGTCCCCTAAAGACATCCAAGAAGGAGCTGTTGCACTTATGCAA
Organism: Buteo buteo; assembly: GCF_964188355.1. Classification (NCBI taxonomy): domain Eukaryota; kingdom Metazoa; phylum Chordata; class Aves; order Accipitriformes; family Accipitridae; genus Buteo; species Buteo buteo. The sequence goes on from NC_134174.1 coordinate 59,691,550, forward strand.
GTACAAACCTTTTTATACCTTTCAACAGGGCTTTCTCCAGATGAGCTAACAGTCCCTCCTCTTTTAAAAAATCTATGAAGGTAGGAATGATGCTTTTTGTCAACAGCTTGTAGAGAGAGAAATCTTAGAGGTAAAACAAAATGCTTTCCATTAGATGTTCTCCTGGTTTTCTGCAGCCACATTATTATTTGGAAGATCTCTCATATGAGTTCAGAAGACAAGGAGGAGTTTGTGACCTTATTCCTGCAACACCTGCCAGAGAACCCCAGACCTGACTCACAAGGTAGGGCACAACTGTTGAGTAACACGCCGTTCGCATGAAGGACTACAGAGGGAAATTGAACTATAACATGTAGAAAGACCCACCCAGCCCCTCAGTTTCCATTCTTCCTTTTCTGAATAGCACTGTGTCTACCCTCATTCTGTTCTTCTACCTGCAGTTGCTCTGCAGTGTGCACCAGGCTCCCTCCTGTACCAACCCTCACAGCCTTGTCCCGTGCCCTGCCCTTGCTCCCAGCGACTCTTGCATTCGTGCCAGTAACTTGTCTGCCCCTGAGCTTCCTTCCATGTCTTCCTTCAGTTTTTCAGTCATGTTCCAGATCACCTAAACCTGAGTTGGCCATCTACCAGGAGGATAATTTCTCATCAGCTGTCAGGCTTGTCTCTTTGTAGGATCTCTTCAGTCCCTGCTAGATAGCTGTTGGTTCTCTTTATGTGCCACTCTCTTTCAGTGTGACCATTAGCTTTTCTCTCCTGTTACAAGGTTGTTGCCAGTCTCCTGCTCTGAATCACGCCAAGATCCTCTGCCCTGATCTCATCCTTCAAACTTTTTCTGGTGGAAATCCTGTGACCAGGCTGACTTCCTCCATAACAAATCTATTCTGTCCTTGCTCAGCTCTGATTTTCACAAACTGAACAACTATTGCTCCTACATGAGGACACCCTGACAACTGTAATCTAACTCCCTCTGGAAACTGGTTTCATTTATATCAATTTTTTCTCACATAGGACTTCACCTTTTCTGGTTTAGCTTCCACCTGTAATAATCAGTCTAAGCTTCTGTCAGTGTGCCTGCTGACATCATCTCTTATTTCACCTTCAACCTCTTCGAGCTGTCAAGTGCCTCCAATGCAGATAACCAGATCCCTCAGCTTCGTGTAAGCCTATGCTTGTTTTCTCTCTCTCTCCTCCTTCTGCGTCTTGTTCTCGGGCGACTTCATCAGCATTTGATTTCAGCTACCATCTTTGGTTCTCTGATCCCTCTTTCTACTGTGCTTTGTTTCCTTCTATCCAAGTTAAAGTCTCATCACGTCTCTGTGATATCTCTTTATGGTGTCCAATGTTCAGCACAAGTTGGACTTGTGCTGGACTGCTCTCTCGTAATCCCTTGCATCCAAGTTATCTTTGTTGACCCTTTCTGCATAACTTCTCTGAGATACTCTTCTCCCAACTAATTTGCTTGTTGAAGCTCTTCTCATCTGCTTGCAACACCCCTTTCTCTCATCTAACCCTCTCTGTCTCCTCTCATACTTACTCTGACTGGTGCTCATTTTTCATCACATGAATCACATCGACTTTCTTTTGGCCTTCCTCCACCACCTCTCCTTATCTGTTGTAGCAAGTAGCAGCAGCTTGGCCCTGCCTTCAGCACCCTTCAAGGCTTCTTCCCCCTCCACCCATCTCCTGTTGTTCATTTCCTCAAAACCAGCTCTTGTTCCAGTTGGACCAAGATGTCCATGTCCATAGCTGTGCTTCCATGCCAGATACCCACAGTTCTTGAGAAGAGCTCTGCGTGCATGCTGCAAAGCTGCTGAGCTGTCCTCCTTCAAAAATCTCCCTTAGAGCTCTCCTTGGACAGGACGACCACTGAAAACTCAACTGCGCTGATGCCACTGTCCATCCCGTTGACAATCTCTTTCCCTGTATTTCCACATTTCTCTGTAGCTGTCTCTTGACTCTGAACTGTAAACTCTTTTCTTTATTGTTATTCTCTGCTTGTGCAGAGCCCTTCACTGTGGGCTCCTAGTCCATGACTCCAGTGGATATGTCAATGCACTCAAGTAATAGGGAACATGAATACTGCAATCAAGCCAAAGCTCTTGGAAATCTTTGTGAGTCAGGGTGTTCAGAACCTGAACCTAGCTCCAGCCACAAATTTTTCAATTGGCCTGCAACTCTGCAAAAGCTTTGTGTAAACCTCATATTGGAACATCCCTGAAATTAAGGGGCGGTGTTGGAATCTGCATCCAAATTTCACAGCTGTAGGTCACCTCTCAAACACGGATATTTGGAAGATGGTGAGGACTGTGCTGTAAGCAGCTACATCGGCGATGAGATATTGCCGCTGTTTTTTGCTGTCTGTGTTTTTGAAATACTTGCTACAAGGACAGCTGTGAGGCAGATGCCGTTCTGAGTTCAGATGTGGAATGTTACAGGGTCACTCTGCTTACCTTATCATAAAAGAGCACGCGTTTTTGTGCTCTTCATGTACTGGAAAACAAATCCATGACAAATACTGTATTGTGTGCAAGGGCTGGGAGGGGGGGAGAAGAAGGGAAGGGTATCTCGTCCTTAGGGGCTGCTGGTGCTAGGCACCACAAAAGAAAGCCCTGTTTGTCAGCCACACTTAGAGATACAGGCCCCAGCGTGAGGCACCTGCAGCAGCTTAAGGGTGGCTCCGTGGGTGAGTAGCTGTGTGCCAGGGACTAGGGTGTCTTGCCTGCCACGCAGAGCCAGGAGGAGTGGTGGAGCTGGACTACGCGGGGGTACACAGCCTGAAGACTTGGGGGGAGGCATCCTCAGATGCTTTTAAAGGATTTCTGCAAGAGGCAGAATATAGTGTGGTCCTAGCCTTTGGTCTGTATCGCTACACACACGAAAAAAGATATGTCCTGAACTGGTGATGGGGGATCGTTGCATTACAGGACATCGATGCTGGTGTTGCCAGCTGGGCAAAGGGAGGGTTTGAATACGGAAACTGGATCTTGAGTATAGAGGGAGTAGAAGGTGCTCAGGGATGGAATAAGGACCAGTGGAGAGGAGCTGACACTTTGGGTGCATGATGGGAGACCAGATGATAAAAAGCAAGTGGGTTTGAAGCCTAATGAGACATGGCAGGAGGTGGCAGAACTAGAAAGTGGTGAGGATTCCTGAACAAGGAAATCTGGGCTGGAAGGTGGGAACCTGTGCGGGGCCGGGATCTGCTGGCCGGGCAGCTGGGCTGCCAGGGCTGCTGTGGCTGCGGGACGGGGGTGTAAATAACGGTATGGATGGCATGGGGAGGAAAGGCTGGTAGCAGGGCCAAAGTTAGGTCAGGGAGAGGGGGAGAGAGGCAGAAAAGGGGGGGGGGGGCGGGGTGTGAAAAAGCCAGAAAGAAGAGATGCAGTGAATTTTTCTCCGCCTGGCTCTTTTCTACACCATGAATAAGCTTTCAAGCCTGAAGAAAACCTTTGCCTTTTACTTCTCTGTGTCTTTCTTCCCAGCGTCCCCGTGTCTTGGAAAATTGGGTTGAGCTATGTGAGGGAGGATAAGAGCGACAGGATGGAAGAAGTCTTACAGCACTGGAATCCCACCAACTTGTCTGGGCAGCTGTTACTACTGATTATGTATGCTGTATTCATGCATGCTACATTTCCCATGTTAGCTGCATGGTTTGGAGCCTGCAGTTGCAGACAAAGGTTTTGGGCTGTGTTCTTTCAACTTACTGGCCTGTGCAGTTTGTTACAGGAACAGCTACAGATTCCAAGGCACACAAACAACGAGAAACAGTGAAAATGGAGACTCGTACCTGCTTGCGTGTCTGCCTAATATATCTGTCTACCCTTTGTACTTATATAGTTTCCTTCATGGTAGGGTCTCTGCACCTGTATAAGTTGAACGCTGAACATACTTGGCACAGGCATGAATATGGAAACATTGCCCACCGCCACATTTGTGCACACAGTTGCCAAGACAAATACGGGGTTGAATCCTGCTGCTATTCAATGCACAGAACTCCTATTAGGAGTCAATGAAAGTTCTGCATAAATAATCAATGGAAAGATTTGACCCCTTTCAAAATGGAGCACTCTGTGGTACAAATTGCACTACCTTTGTTGTGCACAAAAGACAAACCCCGTATTTTTTCCTGACTATCCCTTTTTGCTAGCATGCCCTTTGGAATGTGCTTTTTCACCCCGCTGTATCTAACTAGCATCATGAGATTGTTTTCAGTAAAGGCGCAGTAAAACCATCCAGGGTGGGGGTGCCTGGTTGGCTTTTTAAACACACTTATAAATATTATTGCTGATTATTCACATGTGAGCTCTCCGCATGGTATATTTTAAACTATATTAGAAAAATTCAGAAATAAAATAAAGGTGTTATTAAAGGTGTGGGGATACTATTGCTATACCTACAGGTAAAAATCACTGTCTGAAATCACCTCAGAGGGATGTGGACTGAAAGCAACTGCTAGTTTGGCTGCTGGTTTAGAGGATGTTCTATCGCTGAGCTACTAAATAAATCCCCTTTTGCCCTGCACTGCCTCCAGCAAGCCCTTAGCCTTCCCCACTCTGTCTTCCCCACACTGTTTCTCTATTTTTCCTCATAATCTCAGCCCTGATTCTCTTTTTCCCATTCTTCTGAATGTTGAAGTCATGACCTTTGTGGTTTATAGGCCACAAGAGACTGAGCTAAATGTGTTAGCACAGAGTCAAAACAAGTAATAGCTGGCCAATTAAATTAATAATCCATATTGTTACAATGTTTAACCACGGCTGTTTCCTCAGTGGTCTGTTTAAATCACAGCCAAGTCCTGACCTATTAAAATGAATAACTGGAATTATGAGAAACTCCATTTAATAAACACAGCAAGGAACGCAACACAATCGGTATGAAATATTTATTACCACTTTAAGCAGCAGCTAGTTGAGATTTAAGATTGGATTAATGAAGGGGTTTTAATTTCTGGCTAAGGGTAGAAAGCTTAAACCTGGAACATTTCCTCAATTTCCTGGTATGGCTTTGCAATGGGCAAGATTCGAGATGGGAGCGTACGATTCGATTCATGCTTTCCCCTTGCAGAGCTCTCTCCGGACACGTTCGATGCAGGAGGAGATCAAAGCAAGCAGGCTCCAGACAAGTGGCTCAAGTGGCTTGAAAAAACTCAGGGGAATAAGGGCTGGAGCACTAGACATGAGCCTTTGGATTTTAAAATGAGCACTCCTGCCAACCGCCATCCTATGGAGAGCAATGTTAATGGAAGGCTGGTACATTCCCAGTGACAACGGCTCGTGTGCATGCATTTTTTTGCAGTATGTCTCAGGGCTAGAGGAGGGGGAGAGAAAAATCTTTTCTCCCTGAAACTTGTCAGACAAAATTTCAAGCTGGGAGCAAACCCTTATTGTTTAAAATGGCCCAAGTATTGTTTTTCTGAAGTGAAGAACTACCAAGGTTTTGCTATTTTTATTCACACTGCATGTTCATCTTCAGGGTTTCTCCACTCAACACAAAAGTAACTGTTCTTCTTTGATAGAAATTAAAATGTTGCCAGGGTTGAAAAATAATCTACCGTGCCCAAGCTCAAATGGGGATATTATTTTCCTTCTGTTTTCTACTCCTGATGTAGTAATGCTGAGCAGGTTAATAACATGCAAATCCTGGCACAATGGAGCTGTTTGGAGGTACCATGTCAAGGGGCCAGGTAATAATTGTTCCGGGCTACACAGACACCTGGAGCATCATCTCTGCAATGACGGATCCTTCTCATCACTTCCACCGTAATGGTTCCACACCATAAATTGTCATGGTCCGTCAGAAAGGCTCTGATGCATTAAATCACTGCCCTGATTTGAGTAAATACAGGCTGCTGCCATTCCCTCCAAAGATCCCATTTTCAGCATGTGCTGTGACGTACCAAGAATCATACACATTTTTTCCTCCCCTCCCTCTTTTGATTATTAATGAATAGCCCCAACCTGAGAGCTGGAGAGGCAGAAGGCTTTTGCACAGCTACAGACAGCAGGACTACAGGGGAAGCAAGCTCTTCCATGCTCATCCTGTAACACATTTGAGCCCGAAGCTGGCAGCTCCCGTGACTCGAGGTAGTACAGTTTCAGCACCCATTCAGCCCCGTGGATAAGACTGGCCAGCAAAACCCTTTGCCTTTTACGCTGGCAGCCTTAGCTATGGCCCTGATTACACCAACGGCTTCTTTCATTTGCACAAGGCGGTAGACAAGCATTTCATCGTGTTCTCGGCACGTGTTTGTCCCATACATCGAACCGCTCGGCTGAGGGATTTCTCCTGGCCATTTTTTCCTGGTTCAAGCCAGTTGAAGGTTTCTACAGTGCAGCACCAGACTTCAGAGACTGAGCAAAGTCTGAACGCCAGGCTTGCTCAGCCTCTGCAATGCACAGCAGCCAAGAGAAAAAGCAAGCAGATGATGCCCTGGTGGTCACTAGAGAGCCGATGGCAAAGACAGGACAGAACTCCAAATTTCTGGGTGCTTTCTCTTCATCTCAAATTTCTGTTGGGAAATATGTTCACATGAATGCATTAACTTGGGATATTCCCAGTGATTTAAATCTGAACTGGATCTTCATGGGGTTTTTAGCTGGCTTCTGGTGTTGTAAATATCTTCACTTCTCTGCATTGTTAATGAAAGTAGTTCTGCTTCCCCGTGTGTTTTTTGTGTAAGGACATCTCCTAAACTGTAAGAAATTAAAGGAATTTCTGTGGGCCTGAGGGAATGAGCTCCCTCCTTCGTGAGAAAATTACACCTCAGCCGCTTCCCTGCTGTCTTTTGTAAACATCCTCGTGCACGCCAGTGCTACCGTGCTCACGCACAGGATGTGCAGCACACATGGCGTGCAGCAACGGTGCATCTCCAGAAATACAAAGCAAGTTATTTATGTCCTGAACTGTATGCAAAAACTAGCGTGACTGGATGTGACGTGGCTCAGCCAGGTCTTCAGCGTCCCAGGCTTGTGCCTGGTGCGACTGGGGACAGCCCTGCCACCAGAAGTGAACTTAGGCTCAGGAATTTGCTCCGCGGTGCTTCTGGGCCAGCTGCCTGTTGGAGAGAGAAACCGCGGCAAGCTTTAAGCTGGCGGCTGGCATGGGCGAGCCCTGCTGCCCTGATAGCCCACACGCCTGGCTTGTGGGAATCCCATGAAAATCTGCCAGCCATTATGCCTTCCAGGATCAGGAAGTAAAAATGACATTTTTTTCTGTTATCTCGCTGCACTTATATTGGTTTGTTCTGTGTTTTCCTTTCTGAGCCTTTAGGCTCCATTTCACATTGTTGTCTCTTGCTGTTCTTTCTAAGGTTTCCTTCAAGGCTTCCCCCAGAAGGAAGAAGGGCACAACCCTCTGAGAGGTTAAAACAGAAGATTTCTTTGCCATCATGTTGCCTCATCTCATTTTCCCAGGTTTCCCTCCCCTGGTAGCAAGCTCAGGTCCTCAGAAAGCCCTTTATATTGCTTATGTACCCACTACGTAAATTTTAATCTGGGCTTATGTCATCATCTCTCCCTGCGCTCCCCCACCCCCATGTCTCGGCTGAGTCCTCCCTCCCCAGCTTCAGACTGAACGAGGCACGGCAAACTGTGCGGCTTTAAAGTTGCGACCTTGTTTTGTGGCCTTGCTCCAGCTGACGTGGCTGCCGGGGGGCTCCCATTAGCGTTTTAGGTACTGAGGGTGTTTGTCTTGTACCCCATGGCTGTACCCCATGGTTGTACCCCAGTGGTCCCTGTGTCACTGGTATGATGTCACTAGTGTCACTAGTGTGATGAATGTCCCAGGCAGATGATGGGACTTTCCCAAGACCTTGGACTGGATGCAGCAGCCTGGGACCTCCCTCATCTCAGAGCCTCTTCCACAGTCTTGCGAACCACGATCTCTCACAGCTTGCTTGAAAATTGCAGAGCTCTAGGGAATGGGCAAATTATATAAAGGGCAGATTTCCTGGAAGCCAGAAATTGATGTTTTTATTCACGCTTTTAGCACAATTACCATGGGAAATGAGAAGCTACTGGGCTACCCTACAGGGAAGTACATGTGTGAACTTTCCCTGAGCAAAATGCCTGTCCAAGCTAGGGTAGTTTTCCTCAGTTTCCCTTTGCTGCTCACACTGAGTATCTTCCACTACAGCCTGTTGTTCAGTGCAGCGTCACAAGCTGCCGTGAAGCCGCTGGTGCCCTGAACACGATATTTTAGAAATCCCGTCTCAATAGGGTTGCGGGACACAATGCTTATAATACCTGTGGTGGCTGGAATGAGGTCTCCTAACGCTGGCCAGCCCAGGGGACCCAAGCCGGCGTCAGTAGCAGGAAGGATGCCCTGCAGAATTGCTCCAGAGCGGGGAGGGACCCTGGGAACTCTCTGCCTGGCCACATTGGCACTGTGCAAGTCAACCGGGGAAAGAGCTCCTCTGAAGTTTAATGAAGACAACGATTGGGCTTCTATGGTGATCAGTGGACATTGGCAGCAAGGCAGAAGCAGATCTCGTGTTTGAATGTTGAATCATTTTTCTAAGGTGATAGGAAAAGCACCTGGGCTTGGCCACAGTGTTGGTATCTAAGCCAATATGGTGCTATACAGCATCTGGATGGAGGACCAGTCATGTGGCAACCTGAATTTATTCTGTGTCTATTTCTCCCTATCATCCTTCAGTGATTTTCCCTCCCCTTTAGTATGAAATTTCCAGGAAAGCAAAGTTTACCTGATTAAAGTTGGATATGAAGTGTTTCAGAGCCCTCGCTAGCAGCTCGTCATTCTGGTTTGCTTGTTGCAAATGAGCTTAATGGAAACATAAAAGGCAGGTCAGAGCAAAAAAAAAAAAAAAAAAAGAAAAAAAGAAAAACTGTAAAAAGTAAAGAAAAAATTAATCAGACCCACATAATTTAAAGACAAATATTGTTATTTAATTCCACTGTTCTCTTTTGGAGTGTGATAACATAGCTGTTGTTATTTTTAAAAGGAAGTAATATGACATCCCATTTAATTTGTTCCGAAACAAGACAATCTGGCTTACCAAATATAGCCTGACAAAGAAAAACAGAAATTTCCCGATCAAAGATCCAAGAGTGCAGTGCTCCACCTTAAATCCCTCCCACCTATTAGGCCCCCCTTTAGACAAGACAGAGAAACAAATTTCTCACACATCAATGATGCCTCCATAATCAATTTCAAATAGCCCCTTGCATAGGGATGCAAATCTTAGCTTTCTCTTAATAAAGCATTTTAGAAGATGGATGTACTGATCTGATATTATTAAACGAAAAGTGGTCTCTTTTTAATCTAGAGATGCAGGGGCGTTAGTAACAGAGTGAATCAAAGGCCTGGTCTCTTTCTCTTCCTAATTATCAATAGTGTTTTATAATCTTATTAATATTGATACACAGTATACTGAAGATCTGTTAACGTATAATGTATGTGGAGGATAATTAACGAGATCCGAGTCAGATCAATCGCCTATTTGACAGCAAACGGTGTGTGGCTTATAAATTATACATATGCTAGGTATGGCTAGAAATGTTTAAAGTTTCAGTCCAATCCTTCCAGTACAGCACTGGGAAAACTGATGAACTTAAAGGCACAGTCCCTTGCCTGTTAGGTTTATACTGTACACTCAGAGGAATAACTCTTATTTAAAAATCAAAGAGTTCCATTAACTGCCAAGATCTCAAAGCAGCACAGAAAACACACCTTCTCCTTGTGAAGTGCAGCTAAACAAAAGGCAAAATCTTGTAAGAAAAAGGATGATTAATAAAAGTGAGGTAATTTTCCTTTTGATTTCTGAGAGGAGGTAGCATGCAGGATGTTCCAAATGACAGAAATGATCCCACATCTTCACACTGGCCTTTAACAAGGTTAGACTTGCTAGTGCAGTAAATACAATTAATAATCCCAATTAATATTGCATGTTTTGGTAGGTTTGAGAGCATGAAAGCTTTCTACAGATTACTTTTCACTCCCCAAAGCAGGCGCGGCGTGATGAGACGAAGGGATGGAAATGTGGAAATAAAACTTTCCTTTTTTGTTGTTGCAGAGCTCCTGATAAGCATGGGGCTGAGATGAAAGGAGATGTCAGGTTTAACAAAAATAACATATTATTATTATTAATAATTTACCTCAGGGGTACGACCCAGTGCAATAATGACTGCTCGAGGCTGTGAAACTTCACCAACATTGTGAAAATGGCTCAGACTTGCTCAGCTTTTCCACAGTAGACCTTGGGGCGAGTTCAGCCATGGTGTGAGGAGATGCAATTCCCAAGCTGGAGAGACTGCATCACTCCCTTGTGTTTCACCTAGGAAGGCTTGAATCAGATTAACTAGCTAGAAATTCAGCTTCCTCTGGAATCAAACTTCTACTGATGTCAGTGGGAGTTTTGCTTGAGGGAAAATATAGGCAGTGCCATCCCAGCTTATGCCTGAGGTAGGATATACTTCATCCAGTGCCCTCTCTGACAGGAATCAGCACCCAATGCTGTGGAGAAAGACATAAGATGGGGCTGCACCAAGCCATGGTGTGGATAAACTCCCTCTATAGCATGTCCCAGACTGTGCCTATGACTGGACAACGCAGGGAGGACAGAGCCTGTGGCTGCAGTCGTCTCGGTTGCTCTCAACAACACGCACCTCACAAACCTGCCTCACAAGAAACTTTTCAATAGGTATTGTTGGAAGGAAGACCTTGTTTTGCCTTACCTCTAAAAGCAAATGGTTTATCCACAAAGACAGACTTTGGGGTTTTTTGTTTTCCTTTCCTTTTTTTTTTTTCCATGAACCACTATATAAGCTATGTGCCTGTGTAAATACCCCTCTTTTTTTGAAGTAAGCCAGGTGGTCTTAGTGGCAGCCATGACAACGTGACAGGCATCAAACTTGTCCCTAAACAGAGCCTTTTTTGAAGCTGAACATTCAAATCCACCCAATTTACCCCTGGAAACCCAATGATCCTCAACAGCGTTACCCGAAAACCAGTTTGCACAAGCTGACAGTTCGTTTGTAATTAAGCCTTTAACGTATGACTATGCGTGAGCTTGTGCTTGTTGCAACAGAAGCCCTGATGGGCAAACAGGAGCCCCAAGCTCGCTACCCGCAGCAATACCTGAATACCGCAGAATTGCCTGATGGAGACTCTCAGGATTAGCAAAGTTTTTCCTGAGTCATCCTTTGTACAGCCCTTGTAGGGCCATCTCAATCAAAGTGACCAGCCTGCCTGTGGTGTGGTGAGTAAAAGATTTGCCTTGTTAAGGTAAGTGGGGGAAAATTGTTCTGCACTTTGCCAGGTGTAGTGTTAAATACAGGATCCGTCACAGGGAAGGGCAGGAAAGGCTTGCTAGATTACAAAGGCCATTACTTAATGGCCATGACGTCCCTTGAGCCAAGGTTTAAAATAAATTATTTAAATTATAATATTATGCCCTTTCCCCTGAGAGGTTCACAGGGCTACACTAGCATGAATGAGTGCATGCTCATAGTCTCCAGATGAGGCAGTCGCGGCATACAGGAGCTCGGGTCGGAGTGCTCAAAATGGCCGTAAATTCAGAAAAATGGACCCCAAGCCAAAAGCACCAATAATTTCGATACAAGTGAATTCCTCGCAGTCTCTCAAGATGAGTCAGCAGCTAAATCAGGTAAAACTGCTCTGGTCTCCTGACTCTCCAGCACTGTGTTTGAACCATTAGACTCATGCTTCCTTTTGTCCATTAGTGGCTTCATTTCTGTCTCATAGCATTAATTCAGGTTTTGCTGCTTGCAGTGCTCCATATAAATGAGTTTAAGACCACACGGGTTCACAGGAATCAGTGCGGTCAGGAAATGCTATTCTGTCTCACTCACACCTTCCCATAAAGGATCCACTGGAAGATTTTTAATTGTGTCCTGTCCCCTGATCAAGTTACTTGGAGTGGTCACCACCTGGACAGAGTCTGGGCTTACTTGTCCCCTCAGCCTGCTTCCCTGTCATGCTCTCCAAGTTGCCTTCATTCCCATTTTACACTTACCTTTTTCGTTCCATTTTCTTGACACAGTTTAGCCTTGGTTAACTATATTGAAATAATATGTAAAAAATGTTCTTAACTGTAGGTCAAAACTGCTTCTCCAGTTAAGTGCTCTAATCATGTGTCTTTGCTGAATCTTTCTCAATGGAAAGTCGAGATCAGAAGTCTCTTCTTCATCCCCTTTTTCCCCCAGAAAGGGATATCCATCCACGAGTGCTGTGACCATATTGCATTATCCGCCACAATTTCCAAGTGAAAAAAAAAATAATAATGAGCTAACTTTTCAAACCCAGACCCTTGAAGGAAAGACCGAAGTATCCCATTTGGATATTCACTGGCTCATGCCAGTGCAGGAACTGGTCTTTAAACACCATTCTGTTACACAAAACACAATGAATTAACGTTAAAGATAGCAGGGAAATTGAGGTACTTATCAGCTCCAGGAAGGAACAAATTAACAGTAGGAAGGAAGCAGCAAGTTCAGATAGTGGGGAGCCGTGCTGGTTTGCAATGCCTGGAATGAAGACATCCCCCTCCTCCCCAAAACAGTCTCCAGCATGCCCATGGGTTAGGCTGGTCTCATACTGGAAGGCTGCGAGATATTTATGGCCCAGTCAGCATCAGCCTGAGGCCACGCAAACAGAGCTACTGGATAGTATTCTGGAGAGCTAATTTCACAGCACTGAGGTTTTTCATGCAAAATTGAGGAGGCATATGAATTTTATAGTGCTTTTGGCTAAATGGTCAGCCCTGGAACAGGGAGGTCTGGGTGCCACAGCTCAGCAAGGACAGCTGAGTGGGGACCATCCTTCCCACCCTCCCGTCCCCACCAGCCTGGGAAACCAGCCCCATGACCAAGAGACTTGGTAGGTCAAAACTAGAGGTGATGGGGCAGACTCTGCTTCTCACCCCCCAGGGGCAAGATCTGGAGCAGCAGCCAGCCTCCCTGCCTGGGCTGGGAGCTGCTTGGGAAGCTCTGAGCACCATCCCAAACTTGAAGCCTGTCCAGGAGGAGCTTTTAGGGCCAAAAAGGTCAGCTGAGCAGTACTTTTTCTTCCCTGTCCCACTCTTCCCACTATCTTCTTTTGTCTGCTCGAAATTGCAGTTTAATGCTCATCACCAAGTCAGCAAAAGGAGGACATCGAGTGTGTGGAGGCAGAGAGGGGAGGCAAGAGCTGCAAGGAGACGGGCGTTGGAGGCCAAGCCTCAACACGTTGTGTCCAACACCTTCCTTGCAAACCTTTTCACCTATGGGCTCTCCCCTCTCTGTGTAGCCCGCAAAAACACAAGGGCAAAAAGAGAGGAGAAAATGTGGAGCCTGGGGCGGCAGAGTGCGAGGGGAGGGGGCGCAGGGGCTGTAGCCACCCCAAAGCCCCCACCCTGCCAGGGGCAGACTCATCACCCGCAAAGCATGGCTGCCTGTAAGGATACTCTTTCCTAAGCTAAACCACACCGCCGTATCTCCCTGTCTCATGGCCCGTCCAAGCTTTGTCAGAGGATGTTAAAGCACCGATGTGACAGGGTCTGCATCCTACCTTTAGGTACCCCGATTTATATTCCAGTACCTTTCTCAGCAGTTTGTGATAATATGTCAGATTTTACAGCTGAGCGGCTGAGGCCCTCGCGTATTCCCCTGTCTGCCAACTGTCGCGAATGCAGGTGGGAATGGTGAAGCCTTCGTCAGCCAACGCTACGCCAGCAAGAGCGGGGTGCGCCGGACCCCCGAGGCTGCCGTACCCACTTTCACGTCATCGGTTTGTTTAGATCACACTGGTGCAACTTCCCGGTGTGTATAAATCCTCAGGGATTTTGATTTAAACCTTTTAAGGTTGAAGCGTCTCCCCCTCCCTAAAGAAACACTGTTTTACAATGAGATAAGTTTAATGGGGAGTCCATAAAGCAGAGTTAAGCACCTTGGCAACATCCAAGGGTAAAACACACAGGTAGTAAATGGTTTGTAGGTTGCATCATTTCCTGGAGTCCTTGGACAGAGTGTCTTTACATCTTCTTGGGTTCAAGCATGGTGCTTACAATTTTATCAAAAGTTAGAATATATTTTTAAGGAACTCTGCCTAGCCTGGAGCACTGACGCTTGAACAGAGAAAGAAATGATTTTCAGAGAAGAGGTGCATGTCCTGGCTGTGGTCTGGAGACTGACCCATCATCTCATGGCATTTCATGCCCCGCATGCTGCATCGACTTTGGAGAGAATCACAGGAGCTGGCCTCCTTCATCCGCAGACACTTTATAATCAGCCTGGACTGCTCTAGCAAATACTAGCAGAGTGTATTAAAGATCCATGCTTTTCCCCCAGCTAGTGCAGTTAACTAAGAAGCTTTACTTATTGAGTAAAGCTAGAATTTTACAAAAAGCTCATTTCCCAAGTAGGCAGCAAAGGAAGAGAGCAGAAATTTTAAAGGCCTCAGCACCCTGGGTGCTCACTGAAAACTAAGTCCTTTTGAGAATCTGACTGTTAAGGTGTCACCATGGGAGTTAGCAGAAGCACTGAGCACTTGAGAAAAACAGACCTGAGTTTCATTGCCTGCAGGTATACTTACCTAGAGTTTCTTTCTTAGGATAAGACTTCAAGAGAAAGTGGCTCTAACATAGTGGCTTGCTGCTCTCTCCTTTCTTCCCCCTCCCTTTTCACTCTTCAGTCAGGCAGTTCAGCTCACTCAACCACTGGAAAACTATTCACATTTTTTGCCAGTTGAGTTTTCTGCCCTGTGGTGGGCTGTTTCAAAGAAGCACTGAGCCTGATGCAAGGGACATGGTGCACAGGAAGGAGAGATGGTGTCAGGAAAACCCTCTAAGGTCGGTTCAGTCATCCACTGAAAGTCCACGCTCCTCTGCCGCACTGTGTAATCCCACTGAAACATTGCGAACCCGCGCTGCTGCTGAGATGGATGGCCATGGCAGCTCTGGTAGCAGCTGGACTGCTCTGAAAAGATGGCATAGATTATGGGTGTTTGAAATCTTTTGAAAAGTTGGCACTAGTAGAGAAAGAAGGAAGGTGTCAAGTCAAGTTGGCTTAATTCCACTTTAAAATCTTATTGTAGCCACTTATGTACAATACAGACACTATTTTGTTTCCCTTCTTTAGGTAGCTGTGGACTTAAGGGTACATCAATTGTTTTCTGTTTTTAAATTCACACAGAACCAAAAGAATGAGGTTTTCCATTCATTTTCTAGATGCCTTATTTTAGCAAAAGATACAAATACCCCACAGTGGTTTCATGCTAACTAAACAAAAGCAGTTCCTCTCTTACTAACAAGACCAGCAAATTAGAAGTTGAGAGTCCTCTTTTTCTATCCATTTACCACTCTTTTAATCCTCCTCCCCATCTTTTCAAATCCTTGAAGGAAAGAGATGAGCTTTAAGCATGCCCCGAAGGTTGCTGTAGCTGTATGTTTGTACATACACATTCACTGGAACCTTTGCACTTCGCTAATCCACACAGGTAATGATGAGCATACAAACCCCAGCCACCTCGCCCCTCAGCAAAATTTACTAGTCTATGCAGAGTGAAGACACTATTGTTAAGACTACATTGACCTCTTGAAAGGTATTATAGAATATTCACTCATCTCCTGTGAAGTATTATCATAAATAATTGGAGGCACATAAATGAAGTGCATTTCATGTCATAATATATAAATTCATTTGCTTCACAAATTGCAGGACTCACTGTAACCAGCTGACTCATTGAAAAATGCAATACAGTTTTGGAAGATAAACTACTAAGTAAAAAATTACGTATTACACACATGGATACTGAGTTACTAAACATAATGCACATATCAAAATGCTATCTGTGTAATAATTGCAAAGCCACAGATAAATCATTTTATCACGCACCTTTGCCTTCATGTGTTTTGCTGTTCACCAAGGTTTCAATCTTATCCCTATAAAATTTACCAACATTGGAACTTTGTACTTTTGAAAAGAATGAGTGAAATTATGGATGTCATAGAAATCAGTGAGAAAATGCACTTAGATTTAAGGGGGGGCGGAATGTGAGTGAGTCTTTGAAAGCCTTCAAGTGCAACAGCTAAAAATGGAGGTTTTTCAAACCTGCCACAAGATTAAGAACCATAATGCCCTAAATTTCAAGGGAAAAAAAAATGTACGCATATATTGTGATATCTCTGTAATGAATTCATGAGTAGTACAGTATAACATTGCTTGAAATTTTTCCCATTTATTCTACAACTTTGACCAACTTACTTGGACTTGCCAACTAATGTCCTGAAAGCACTTACGCTTATGCCCATTTTTCACTTCTGTGGCTAATGCTTTTGAAGTCTTGGGATCTAGTTGTTGTTGTAAAGCAGAGCGTGTGCATAGGAAGAAGGTCTGATTGTTTATGAGACTACCAAAAAGAGCTTCATACCACTGGAAGAAGAAGATACCAAGCCCTTTGTGAGGGTGGTCAGACACTGGCAGAAGCTGTCGAGAGTGACTGTGGTATCTTCATCCCTGGAAATAGCCAACCCCCTGGGCAACCTGTTGTAGCTGACCTCGCTCTGAGCCAGGGGGGTTGGAGCAGACAATCTCCAGACGTGCCTGTTCAGTGATGATGTGATCTGCGTGTGGTTTAGAAGCAGAATGAGATTAAGTTTTTGTGTGCTAAGAATTGCTGCAGCGTTACACGTAGAAAAATAATATGATGAGAATGGTGCAACATACGTTGCAATTTTTCTTTCCTTTGAAAGTCAGCGTTTGATATATGGCTGTTAGAAAGCAGTATTTTTTTTAAAAGTCAACACGTTCTCTCAAATACATTTCTTGGGCTTTTTAGATCTCTCTTTTCTTAATGTGCTCAAATGCTAAGCACCATTCCAAATTCATGTCGATATATCTATTGACATCTTTCTTGCTGTTTTCCTCTTCTTCTATTCTCTGTGGTATCAGTCTTGCCAACTGCTCCTGAGATCTTTGGTTATGATCTAGCAAAGCCCATAAGCACATGCTTAACTTTAAGAATGCAAACAGTCTTTGTGAATTCAGCAGGACATTTCCTTTAACTGCTTTGCTGGGCTGGGGCCAAAGTGCTCAGTGCTCTATCTACAGATCAAAATATAATAATTCACACACAGTTAGTTAGAAAATCACTGCAGAGTGTAAAATAAATTGGAACAGATTTTTCCCAGTCCTTTCACAGAATTTGGCCATGAAACACTACAAAATTCTACCAGCTCTGACTATAGTTTATAAATTAACGGAATTCAGTTCATCAACATATGTCATGGAAAATATCTGGTTTATACACAAAGTTACTTTCACATGTACATTTTTTTCTCTCCCTCTCTCTCACGCGTGCGCACGTGCACACGCACACTTATGAGACTTAGCCCTGCTTGACTCTGTTTCCTATGAACTGTATTCCTCAGCAAATGTCATAACTTATAGCTTCTTATAAAGTTCAGAAAATCTGCACAAATTGCTAGGTAAAAGTTCATGATACTTTAAAGCTCTTAAAAGACATTTTGGGGGAAGCTGTACAGAAGTTTACCAGCAGTCTGCAGATAAGCACAAACAAGGCAGAGATGCAAACACAAGACCAGCCTAGCAGGGTCAGGCCAAAGGTCTGAGTTCTTGCTATACCAGGTGCCCAGATAAGGGCACGGGAACAGGGTAAATGTATCGTGGCATTTACATATCCCACGTTTATTCACTCAGCTTCCAGCAACTGGTGGCTCTGGTCTTCCCAAGGCAGAAGTGGTATACCAGTATTTACTAGCACATTAATTTTTTTAGTGTTTTTAATGGCATTATTTTATCTAGTATCTTTTTTAACCTGTTTAGACTTCTGGCACTCGCAAAATCCTGTGGCAAGGAGTTTCACAACTTAATCCAGGCTGTGAAGGGGTACCACCAAATGCTCGCTGTTTGTTGTGAACACACTACTTGCTCATCTTTCATGCAAGAATGAAGGGCAGCAAATGAAACAGCAGTTCATTATTCACCTTCCCTGTCCCATTCATGATTTTATATTCTAATGTAACATCTCCCCTCTGACAGCTTTTTTCTTAGCTGAAAAACCCTCCTCCATCTAATCATTCCCCTGTAACTTTCTCTGTACAAAGGAAGAGCTGATGTGCTGGAAGAGGCAAGCTGTCTGCTTCAACAAGGTACTTTTAGGGGAATTTGAACTCTGAGGCTAATGAGACCTGGACCAAGAGATTTTGCCAAGTTGTGATTGCTTAAACTTTTGCATTGCAGTAATGAACAGCTCCTTGTGCACCTACTAGAGTCTGCATGCAGCTAGTTGTGAGCTGTAAAATAATGTCATACATGAATGGCAAAAGCAAACTCTGCTTTCTTTTTACTGCTAAAATGAGAGAACTCTTAAGTGAACAAAAATTTCTCAGAATTGTTTCTGTGAAGCATTCCGCTGGTTCTAAGAACCAGAGCTTGTGTCTCTCTTTTTGTATCATTTAAGACACAGCAGTGGAAGATTGAATGGTGGAGGTGAGGCCAGTTTCTTCCTTGACATATTTACTTCAAACTTTCTTTGTGGGTCTTTGCATGGTTTGTGGGTGCACGTGTGTGTATGTGTGTTAATTCATTGTACACTACCCTAAAGTTTAAGCAGAATAACTGCCTGACAAACTGCATGACTACTAAAAAAATGGATTACGCAGTTCAGATGAATAACTGAAACCAACAAAATAAATGAACAAAAAACCCCAGCTTTTTTACATCATGTTAAAATTCCTCTTAGCAGAGTATTGTACATATGCAAGACTGCAAGATTACCTCCAGCTCCCATAGCCGATATTCACTCATGCTTCCAGATGGGTCTTCTGTTCTGATAAAGACAGTAATTGTTAACCTGCTTTGCATTTCTCATAAGCTGTGCTTATTCCTGCATTTGTTCCCACAGCATTCGTTCAAGTCTGCAAGGCCTAAATCTTGTATTCCTGCTATAATGCTTTGAGACCACGAGAAGTGTCACTAAAATACCTAGAAAAACAGAGGCTAATGCACTGCCTTTATTTGCAAGTGTGTTACCTTATGAACCTCAGCTAATCCTGTACTAAAATGGAATGAAATCTTAGCTCCATGAATGCCAGCAGCAAAACTCACACTGACATCAAGGAGGTCAGGAATCTACTGACTTCTTCTGCCCTGCCAAGTGTTGCGAATCTGTCTGTGCTGATGACTGTAAAATGAGACGTGAGATAGAAACACAAGGATTCAACCTCAAAACTTGGTACTGCTGTATGGAAATCTGTAACTCTTACAGTGTGTCTCCTAATGAGCATTCTTTCTCCTTTTTTTCTTGGCTGCTTTCGAATATTTCTGGTGTGCCCAAGCAGGGTGAGCACTGGCTGTGCATCCAAATGTACCAGGTACGGTGCATCTGCACTGGGATGTTAATGAATGTTGGCATCAGGAGATTGGCAAGGGAAGAGCCCCGTAAGAAAAGACTTTTCTTTAAAAAAGTTCTTCTGTGCCCCACAGCTAAGGGGCAGAGTTTAGTGCATGTCCAACGGGTTGCAGAATTTCTCATCACTGTGCCTAAGAATTTGTGTCCTACCATCCAAATTGTTGGTCTAAAATTTGCACAATGGTCTGGAAGTGCCAGCTCTTCAAAACATCAGAGATGTACCTGGCATCTGCGTTCCACTCTCCAATGGCTGGGAATTCAGCTTAATGCACTTGACTGAATGTGAGTCTCTGGGATAAGTCTACATTGTCCCACATGAATAACAAAATCCCATCAGTTTATTCATAAGGTTCACCTTAATTCCTTCAGTTAAAACATAAACAGGGTTGCTCTCCTCTGTTCTAGCTGTGGCTCTGCTTTCTTTGTGCAATGTATCAATACAAATATATTCCTCTTGCCTTAAGAAGATGTACTACAAATGTTATATATTGAGAGGTAGGACAGATCGACACAAAGGTAACAGTGAGTAGCACAGATACAGTACCTACAAGACTCCAGGCCAGACGAGACTTGGTGTCATTAACTATCATTAGCACTTGGAGCTTAGACAATGGCATATTTAAAGTACGTGGGTGGCTTCAGTCGATTTCCTAGTGGGCAAGTGTCCACATGACAAAAGCGCTGCTAGAGTTGGCAGTAAGTGGTACACTGGCAGCTTACCCAGAGCAACTGATGGACAGGAACCCAAGACAGGGACGCTCTCATCTTTCTAGGAGAACGTTTCCAAGACGGGTTTGTGACAAACTGATGGGGAAGCCAACTGTCCTGCCGCTTAGCCTGTATTGCTAAGGTGTTAGCATGGCACCATTCCCATTCCCTAAAGACATGTTTAATCTTTGACAAGGCACGGTGCTTGATAGCAGCGTTGTTTACACATGCATGTGCTCAGTTGAGCTGAGGTGTACTGCACTGCTAATGCCATATCACTGGCTGAATGGTCTTCTGAACTCTTCTTCTGGCAGCCGTTTACCACTGAACGGAGAGAAAAATGGCCACATTTTAATCGCTAAGCCCTAGTTTCTTAGAGGTAACTCTGTCCACAAAGATACTGTCTATGAAATCCTTTAGTCACAAGAAATAAAGCCAATGATTGATTTGTATTCTGCAATGCACCCTCTGGCTAAAACCAAGTTATAAGTACCAAATGGTTGAGACGGGGCTTGTGAAAGGGCAGTTATGTGAGTGGCACTAGAAGAAAAATGTTAATAAAGGGCAGTCCATTGAACTGAGGTTAAATACTTTCATACTTCTCAACCAACCCAGAAATGTCCCTGAATTCTCATTAAAAAATGTTCTTCATAATCTGATGTTTTACCTCATTAAGGAAGGGGGATCTTGAGGATCAAGAAATACCTCTTTGCTAAGGAGAAATAAAGGTAACAGGGATACAGCTTAAAAAAAAATCCTTTATTCCTTTCATTTTCTTTAAGCATTTGTCTTGCCTTTTTGTTCATTTGTCTGGGCTTTATTTTATTTTTCAAGTTTGGAGGGTTTTTTTAAATGAGTGAACTTGAAGAAGTCTGGAGGCTTGTCCCTAACTGTGTGCAGGCTCATTTGTGCTCCTGAGGCAGAGCCGAGTCAGGAGAGCAGCCAGGCTTCCCGCGGGCACGTCGGGCACCAGCCCTCCCACCAGCCCTGCTCACCCTCCCGCTCCCACCCCAGTGCCCTCTGCAACACCCCCCGGGAACAGGCAGAGCCGAGGCTCAAATAACTATTTCAGGCTTTGGGGTTTTCCAGACTGGGCTGGAAGACTCGGAGAAACAAAACCCTGCCAGGTATATTCTAGCACTGTCCTGCTTCCAGGTTAAGAATGGGCAAAATCCCAATATACTGGGAAAGGACTTAGCAAAAGCCTGTGGGTGATTGAGTCGTGGTTCGGGTTGTCATCAAGTCCGGGCGATCAAGAGTTAGCATGCAAGAGTTATACTAGGCACACAGTACAAAGCTTGGGTCTAATCCAGATCATTGTGTGTCTCACCGGTGGGATTTTGGATCTGACGCTTTGGTTTATTCTGCAGTTGTGGTAGTTTTCAGCTGTGCCACTCAGTACAACCTGGGCTTTGGAACGCTTTGAGGATGCTAGCACCTCATCTCTAATTTAAGCACATAGAAAGTCCCAGGAAAGTTTGCTTTATATTATCATTTGCCAAGGGAAGTGGCTGATAAAAATGGTGTGAACTGGCAAGCTGAGTCCAGCATAAGGATGTGCGTGTGTTAGGGAGAAGTCCTGCAATGGATAAGGGGACATACTTGAATGGAGATTCCCACTCACCGGCCTGGAGAGCGCTGACCTGGTACAGCAAATGGACTGACCTCCAAGAAACTGTTGCAAGGATGGTGTCTCCCTCCTTTGGAAGGGTTGTCACATCTTTGAAGAGCTTTATCCTGCATCAGGGAACAGCATATACCTTGATATCAAATCATATATGTGATAAGCCAACATCTGCTTTAAATTTAAAATCAGGATAAAATAGCATTTGCATAAGTGCATGAGCTCAATACCCATTTAGTTACAGTTGGCATGTTTGAAAGTCAGGGCACATTTAATTTTGGACTTTTCTTTATAAAAAGTTTAACCTTTTTTGTTTAGCAAATGCTAGATTTCAAACAAGTCTGTCTGTATTGACTGAGTAGTGTTTTTTCTGCTACAGAAGTGTTTAATCCTAAGAAAACTCAGATCTGAAAACCTTTTCGTTGGCTGAAATGTTCAAAGATTTAACAAATTCAGCAAGTGGGAAAATTAATCTTTGAATAGAAGAAACAATCTGACAAAATAAGCCATAAAAGTAGGTGCCAGGTGTCGTAAGGAAGTTCTTCATGCAGCACTTGCTTAATGTATACTCAAAATGCATCCACTTTTGTTCGAAGATCCAACAAAACATATGAAATTGGGTTACACCAATTCTCTTGATCTACGAATCTTCCACTGTGTCAAAGATAATACACCAAACAAACTTACATGTAAATGGTGTGATAAAATGATCTACTGTATACATTATCATCCATTAATATTGTTGGGGCTAATGCATTTCACCTGTCATACACTTTGTTTTATGTTATCCCCACCTTACTAAAAAAATACCATAAAACTGCTAGGTTGACAGGCAGGCAGGCTACCTGTCGGAAAGCAAATGTCCAAGGACACGTTTCCCGTCACCGCTTTACCCGCGGCTGCCGGTGAAGAAGGAATCGGTGTGGTCTGGTTCTGAGGAAAGGTGGGCTCTGCCCTGGGCATTGCTACCGTCCTCTGGGCAAGTCGCTTCATTTCCTTGTGCCTGTCTCCGTCTTCCACCGCCTGCCCTGCCTCGTGTTTGTAAATAAGGGGAGCTGCATGCGTTTTCACAGTAACTAGTGCAACGGGCCCCATGCTTGGCAGAAGTCTCCAGGCTCTATAGTATAGCATAGTAAGTCAAAAATAGCAATTCATAATAAGATGAGAGACTCTGAGATCACTCTGACCTTGAATTCTCTGCTGTCTTTTAACAGGGAGAGGGTGAAATTGGACTGAAACAGCCCCCTCGTTTTGTGTAGAGCCACCAATGACCCAGGCTGCATTTGAACCACAGCCCTAGAGGCGAAAGGCTTTGCGTCTCATTGCCAATTCACAGCAAGAACATAACTTGAGCCCACACGCTAATGCTAAGCAAGGGCTGAGTGTTACTAATCCTTATTCACATATCTACACCTATTAAAATCACACGTGTGAAGGTTTGCAGGATTTGTTCCTTTATTGTAACGATTGGCCCTTTCATAACATGTTCTTAAATCAAATAAAAAATCGAATTATCTGCCAAAAAAAGAGAAAATAAAAGACAAATGCAAGAAGAATACGTGGCTTTCTTCCTCAGACATATTGTGCTGAATGGCGTTGTTTGGCTTAAACTGAAATGTTATGTTTTTAGAAGGCTGAGAAGAATGTTTAGACATAATGGTTTAAAAGACTCATTATCACAGGTGCTGCACTTTATTCTCCGATTCATTCTTATTACCAGAAAAGCCACCTCCGCAAAGGCTGCCTGACAGTGTCCCTCCCGCTGGAACACTTGCCCTTCTCCCTGGCTGCATAATGTGTGGAGGGCAGGATTATCTGACTCGCTAACCATCCCTCTCAGCCCACGCGGCTCCAGGATGCTGGGGAAAATCTACTTGGATAAGATCTTTCAGATTCTGACTTTCAGTGACCCTGTGACAGAACAAGATAGAAAACTGCTGCTTTTTAAAATGCCAGGTAGTTACTTTCAGCTGCTAACAGATTTCCTCATTCCTGACTGAATTTATAAGCATCCATTATAGTCCTTTTTTTTCTTCATGTAAATTATGGGTATTAGTTCTGAAAACCTTAAAGAATTCTCATGAAAGACCATTATATCCCTCCTGATGATTGCATCCCCATGGACCAGGCGTTTCAGAAGGGAGGGCAGGTAGAGTGACGGAAGGCAAGAGACTGCTTTAAAAAGAAACGTTCTCTGAATTTTTCAGCCAACAATGGCAGCCAGGGGTGAGTGATGGAAGTTGCTTGTCCAGTGCTTTTGTGAGCACAGTCCCGGTGCTCACAGGCTGTGTGTTAGAACTACAGTTGGCCATGATATCATTTTGAGTCCTTTACTGATACATGTGCACTCATGCAGAACAAATCTCTTCATTATTGTCTTGCACATCATACTTGTTTTTCCATGATGCTGATGGGAAATTATCACAGGTAAATCACACCTGTCTGGAAGCTGAGCAGCCTAAAATGTAAAATGCCAAGATTTCTTCTCCTATGCTCTCTCACCCGTAATTCCAGTCCTACTTCTTTCCCTCCAAAAAAATACTCCATTCTTTGAACCACTGCTTTTCCAGCAGAAGCTCCTATCATCACCTCAGTATCTCCGTGTACATTCCCCAGGATCTCAGTCAGCTCTTTTTAAAAGTCGTCTGTAAAGAGAGGTTTTTTTGGCTATTGCTATAAAAACACAGCTTCTGAAACCCAGTGGTCTGTGGGGCATGAGTGGATGTTCTGTTTGGGAGATGTCCTGTCATGTCATGCCAACTCCAAGCTTCGCTTCCCAATGCTCCTACAGGCAGCCTGGTTCTTTGTTAGATGCAAAGAGGACAAAGGGTTCAAGTTTAAAATATATCAATATTTTACTAACACTACTTTGTCACATCATAAGCAAATAGTGTATTTTTCATATGTTACGCAATTATGACTAAGAGATGGTCTGCATAGGATGAAAATAATGGCCCATGAAGTCAGGGATAGAAGGCAAAGTATCCACAGAGCAATATAAAGAAGTTATTGCCATTGTACACAGCATGTGGAGCCTGTAATCCTTCTTTATTTATTCTATTTTCTTTATCTGTTGTTGAAATTATTTTCTACAAAAGATACTACAGAAAGTAACATGGCCTTCCATTGCCTTGTGCATATCACACTCGGTAAGAATAAAAGCACTTTGGTTTTATAAGGAAATAAAGATGCAATGTTCACTATGAACACACGTGATCAAACTCAAGTTATCAAATCCAAGTCCTGTCATCAAGAAAAAAAATCTGATACTAAAACCAAATAGGGCCAGGAAAAGTCTCAAACGTCTTCAGTCACCCTAACTGCCAACACCTGCATTCAGCATCAGTACCCATCTGATGTCAGGTATTAAAAAGACAACGTATTTGTTGCATGCACCTGTATTTTTCAGCTGAATTCCAGAAAAACCACCCCAAACTCAGTCAGAGCAGAGCCAATCAAGCAGTTCGCCCCTTGTGAATCTCTAACGAGCTCTTGGGTGCTGGGTTGCTGTGAGGCTGAATGGGCCTCTCAATGCAGTGGTGAGCTCCCAGACGATGTTCTGTTTTTAGTGAATACATATTTTCATTTGAAGCCACTGCAAAAATTATTCCATGCTGAAAACAAGCATTCCTGGATCTTATAAACAAACAGTATAAATAAAGAAGCCAGGCCTTCAAGTGTGACTTTGTTCTAGAGGAACATTAAATGCAGTGCATCACACACGCTCACTCACAGTCACTCTCCCCACCCGCTTTTTAATTTATACTTTCTTTTATTTGCAGGCTTTTAAAAAAGAACTACATAGCATAGCACAATTGGCCATCAAACCAAAAGAAAAAAAAAGTAACCCAACACTTTACTCAGAGGTTGGAAATGCTGCAGACAGAAATTGTTAAGTCCTTAACATATCAATCCAGAGTTGTATAATTCACATCCAGAGCTGCTACAAAGTCACGGGGGGGTGACTTAATATGTTCCCCAAAGTCCATTATGTTATCCATATCCAGGAAGATATCTGTGCCAGGGCTTTCTTGAATCAAAGCGATGTCCACCATTCTTCAACTGTGAGCCTGCTGAGATTTTTTTTTTTTTTTTTCAGTTCCTGGCAAATAGATATCTGGCTCTAGTACATGCCAGATTGATGCACTTTGCGACTGATCCCTTAATAATATTCAAGTCTCCTAGCCCCAGAACACAAAAGCTCAGCAACTGCACAGATATCTACCTCCAATATTTTTTGCTGATATAAAAAAATCTTATTATTTCCCTCCCCCCAAATGTGCTAATTCTCTTGTGCTAGACCTCACAATTTTTAATTTTTTTTTTCTTTCATATAGGTCTAGCAACAAGCAGATCTAATTTTAGTTTTAGCAAATGTGGGGAGAGACTATAAGTGAGAGAGAGAGCGGGAGGGAGGGAGGAGGAGAGTGTGTGTGTGAGTTTTACACTTGGGGGCTACATTACATCTATGCAATATTTTCTAATACATGTATTCATATTAAGATGCCCTACATGACTTCAGTGCTTCCTCCATCATACACAGCTATTACTCTTAAGTCAAGTCTGTGTGTGGAGCTGTTTTCCAACTCTGATTAAAAATTCCAAGGATGTAATTGTTAGAAAGATTAACAACCACCTATTGCAAATAAAGCATTTTTCAGAAATCAAGAGCTGAAAGTAAACAGCCCAGTCTGGCTTGATTTCTTACGTTTTTATTGCTATATGCCTATGAGACTAAATAGATAGAACTATTTTATAACATTGTGCTGCTGTATAATGCTCTTTAGTTGCAATATCATGATATATTAATACATACCTACACTTCAGTCTTCAGCAGTTCCTTTCATCTGAACAGATGAGATCCAAGCCACTTTTTTCCCAGTCTTTTTTGATTTGTGGACCCCTACAAATTTCCTATGAAAAGTATGGCACCCTTTAGAATTTCCATATGCAGAGATTGCTACAAGGCATGGGCGAACTGGTTTTCCTTAACCTTTTATTGGTAAAGGTAGCAGGAGTCTGTAGGTCACAGACTGAAAACATTTTCTAAGACCTTACAAATTAATTAAACCGCAAACCCCTCACTCATTAGACCAGCAATACCTCCACTTTACAAAGGTGCTAGTGAAGGGACAGAGAGGGTCGTTATCTTCCCAAGAACACCCCCATAGACAGAAACTGCCTGGGACACCGTATTTCCATACGCACTGTTAACCTTCGCTCTTCTTGGGCAGCAGTAGGTCTCTCAGTGTGAGCAGTGGGCACAGAGATCTACAGAGATTTGAAGGGTTCTTGCAAATGAAGCCACCGAGCCTGTGACTACAGTGTGGCTTCACGAGGAACCTTCTGCTGTATTTTCAGTAGTATCAAGACTTTTTAAACTGTAATCAGGCTTTTCCCCTGTTCTCTGGATGATATAAAAATCACTGCATTCAAGATGTTGTGGGTTTCTTTTATTTTTTTGTGGTGCTTGTTTGTGATATATGAAGAAGACTTAAAAATTGTAGTCAAAGCTATTTCTTTGCTGCTTGTTTTCATTGCTAGTATAGGTCTTATCTTTCACAGCAGACTACATTGCCACTGGAGTGCTAAAAA
The DNA here is from genome assembly GCF_964188355.1 of Buteo buteo. NCBI lineage: Eukaryota > Metazoa > Chordata > Aves > Accipitriformes > Accipitridae > Buteo > Buteo buteo. The sequence continues at coordinate 59,718,866 of NC_134174.1, forward strand.
AAAAAAGCAGGACAGCCCATTAAGTGAAGATCAGAAGTTGAACAAATTGGGAAGCTACTTTTCATGGAACTGTTAAAATCATCTGGTTTTGCTTATTTGCTCCTAAACTATAACCTTGTGAAATGTGTGGCTGAGATTAAATCACTGTCAAAGTTTGAGCCCTTGCCCTTCCATCACAATGTGTGAGAGTTCCCCCTGCGCATTCTGAGATAAGTCTGGACTATTTTTGTTAGAATAGTTAGTGCATTCAGAGCAACTTGTTCCAGCGCAGATAAGGCAAGTGGTGCTTTACGATGTACTAGCTGGTCTTGCTGAAGTGTGCGTTACAACAGCCTAAGTATCACTTCCTCGTCTGCACTGGCAATCTGGAGTAAATTGGGACATTCTAGTTAAGCTTTTGTAAAAAATAAATCTTTTACAATCCTCAGGTCAAACTGCTACAGGCTCCAAGATGAACTCCAGCACAGAGATTCCCAAACTCTGCATAGTAGACCACTGGTAGTCTATGGGAGGATGGTGGGTCTGAATGTGTTTATTTCCATTTTTGAGGAATGCAGCTGATGAGAGTAAGATAAAATTAAGAGTAAAAGAAAAGCTAAAGGCAGTCAACAATATGTGCATTTTTTTTTCCTAACATAATTCTTCCAGTGCCCATAACTGCAAGAGAGATGATGTGATCTCAGCTGGAAAAGGAAAAGGATTTGATATTTGTGGGTGGGAGAAGGGGTTCACAGTATAATCTCTGTGCCACAATGGCATTAACAAAACTGAACAAGTAGCGTTGTGAGCAGTGGGACTCGGACAGACTGCTCTCTGTGCACCTTCCCTGCACAGGCTCTTTGCTCTCTGACACCCGCACTGCCCTCCCCCTATGAACCTTCCCTCCACCGGGTGCTAATTTGGACCTCTCGTATAGTCATTAAGTTGGATGACGTAAATATTGTTGATCTCTCAATCTCCTGTCATATTCAGCTGAAGTTGATCTATGGTTACAAATGTTACAGTATGATGAGGTGAGCCACTGTTCTCCAAGAAGCCAAGATAAAAGAGGTGAGATTGTCAGCCAACAAATCTAGGGAAAGTTAAACTTCACATATCTCTCTGATGAAAAACAAGCATAATAAATCTTTTAGAAAGTAAAACAAAACAAGGGCACTCTGTGTTGTTAAGATAAACAAATCCAGAAGGATTGTACAGAAACTTTTAAGAGTTCTGGTCAAAGTTAACTAGAATATCACCTATTCTCTTCAATTAAAGTTGGTGCCAGAGACTGTATCCCCAATGTCACAATCTTGGCATTTCCCTTAAAACCACAGTTCCTGGATGTCTGTCTCTCAGAGTCTCTGTGCTTTCTTTATTAAAAAATGGAAATGTCTATCCTTTATGGTCTTTATGGTCAAGACTTGAACTAGGGAATGCAAACAGGAGTGTACTGTAAACTGGCTTAATACTCCAGACAACAAATTTAGGGCATACAAAGACACTTTCTGTTGTCAGCTAGTAGTTTTTTCCTTCTAGAAAGTAACTTCATTAAAAGCGGAGTTCAGCTCTTAGGGATGTAAAACTTTGGTGTGTAGTCTACGCCAGTCCTTTAGGCACCGGCCGCCCTCAGTGGAGCAGCCAGGTAGGGTGGCGAGGTGAGTCACGGCACAGTGGGGATGTTTCAGCTGGCTGGGATGAGTCACTCTTTGGGCCTCTATTAACTAGGCAGGACACTCAGATGGCCAGCTTAAAGCCAGGCGAGGCAAAATATTCTCTGACGTGGTACTGTTGCAGATGATCTTCAAATTAGTCTGTTTTCACTGCCTTATCCGGCAATCTGCAAAATATAAGCGGAGCCCTCTGCCCGTCGTGTCCTGCTGATGCCAGGGAGGTGAACCTGAAGATGTGAGGATGTGTTCAGTCATGGACAACAGAACTGCAGGAAAAGGAGTGGAAGAGCTGCTGGTGATGAAAGCGCAATACAAGATGATATTCTTTTATAATATTATTTGGTTGGAACTAGAGGGAGATGAGTCTGAAATAGAATTGTGGTGCTTTTATTTATATTTTTTTTTCTCCCCGGAGAGGGTAATGAACAACTGCTGGAACAAAACTTGCCTACAGTGGAAGGGGGTTTCTGACTTGAAATCTTTAAAACCAGGCCAGATGTCTTTCTAAATGAAATATTGTAGCTCAGCTAGAAGTGACAGACTCGAGGCAGAAACCACTTGTTGAAATTCAATGACCTCTGTAATACAGGACCTCAGAGCTGAGGATCATAATAGTCTCCTAAAAATCTTACTTTTATTTATTTGTATTAAAGTAGTGCTTAGATCCAAATAACATCTGCTTACAGAAAAAACCACACATTTGTAAAAAAAATTTTCTGTTAAATCAAAACTAACGTTGCTATTTTCTGCTAAACATTGTACATACGCTTAGCAAAAATAGACAGTCCTTGCCAAAAGAGCGTATTATGTGCATTTTCAAATATAAACATCTAGCTTTGTGCACAGAAAGAACGTCATGGATTTTGGTAACGGATTCACGCACGCATGACCTAATTGGTGCAACAGGATTTCTGGGCATGTCGAGTACCTGAGGCACGGTAGAAGCTCCCTGCCTGTCCTGAGGTGGCTGTAGATGGTCATTGATGACAGCACTTATTTGTCCAGGCAGGAACATCTTAAGGTCTGATTCTGTGAGCTTTTGGTTATCCTCCCAAAGGGAGCTGTAGGAGTTCACCACTTTTCAGGTCTGAAATCAGGAGGAAGGAAGGAATTTCATATTCCTACAAGACAGTACACTGCTGCCTTACCAACTTTCCTGTAATTGTCCCGTACTGCAACAGTCAATGTTTCAGTCATAAATCAAGTAGCTCGAGTGCCACAGGAATGTATGCAAAATGAGCTGCATGTACTATTTTAGCTACGCTCTCCACTCCTGCCTGGACATAGATTGCTTTAGGTCAGAGGGACAAAGAGAATGAGCCAGAGGATCCATGTATATTGATAACTGTGCACAGTTCTCCCAGGTTCTCTGTAGACAGAATTCTTCAGTCTGGGCCGCCAAAGGAATCTAGAGACCACTGTTACTCTGATTTATGTGATCTCTGCTTTCTTCTGCAGCCCTCTTTAGCAAAATTACTGCCTCAAGTCCCTACCTTTGAGAAGGAGGCTAAGCTAAGGAGGCTGGCAAGGCAGAGAGAGAAGATGGTGCCTCAGGCAAGCAGTGGAGATGCCAATTCTACCACAATGCCTTGAATGCCAGATTATGTCTTCCCACAGATGCAGGAGATGTCCTAAGGGTGCTGTGCCTGAAGAATTACAGTGGTTCTTGTACAACCATGAGTTGTTGTTAAAAGGGTGAATGGAGCGGGTGTGTATGATAGACTTGTGCCTCAGGTAGAACAGCAGACAAAATACACTGTGTTTCTTCTTGTGAATGCAGGACCCACCCTTGCCCTTTGTGCCTCCCTAATTAGAAAGAAAAGTCATCGAGTTTTGCATCTAGCAAATGCCTTGAAATCCAAACACTGGTGCATTTTCTATGAGACAGGTGCTGATCACGATCTTCTATTTGCCTTTTGGTTTGAAACTGCAACCTCCTTTCTGGTCAGGGCCAGGAAGCTCTCAGCTGCAAAGCAGAGCTCTGTAGGATTAGGGTCCTTGAAAGGAGCTGATAGATCCAGAGAGCCCAGGTGGAAGAGGACGAGAGCAGCTCCCTGGCTTCCCTTTCGCAGAGGCACGCTTTCTGAAGGAGAAAGTGAGTCAAGAAAGACTGGCTTGAAGAACCAGAGCAGAAGTGTCCTGAGACCTATTGCCTCTTCTTTTCCCAGTCTAGTAGATGAAGGATGTTTGGAATGACTCCTGTATATTATCCCCCCTCCACATGCCTCCCTGTAGTGCTTGCAGGTCCATCTCTTCTGTTTCACGTTTCTAGGGATCCTGAGTTAAGTAAGGACTGGGAGCTCAGACGTCAGCTCTGCCGGAGCTAATTGCAATACTTCAAGCTGCAATAAGTTTCCCAGAAAGGACCCTGTTCCCGTGTGCCTGCCAAGTGTGCCTCTCCAGAGACATTATCTAGAGGCACCAGCAGCAGACAGAGCCTCTGATGCAATAAATCTTGGGAGCACTCCTGAGACTAGGGAGAGCACTTGATGTTACTGCTATCCTGATTGTTTTGGATAGCTCATTGTCACCTAATTGTACTGTAGGAAGGTCTGTCCATTCCCTCCTGTCTGCTTATTTATGCCCTCAGGCTATGTAAAGACTGCATGTGCCTGAAACAACAGCCAACCACAAAGTCTCCAGTGCCACTCTTTTGGTATGCGCTAGCTCAGATTCCTTGTTGCAAGAAAAACCTCTGTCTGTTGATAAATGGCAGCATATTTTACAAAGAGAGAGAGAGACTGCTCTGCTCCAGCAGGACTCTGTCTATCTCCTTGGCTGACTTGAAACTGCTTGATGTAGTTGGGAGGCCTTTGCCAAATGAGAAGGAAAAAAAGGAAGACATACACTTCAGGAGCTGGAGGAAGAAAAGGAAAGACCAAAACAACCTTTAAAGCAGAATTATTAATCAGAAGATGATTCGCTAGGAAATAGTAAAATACAGTAAATGTCTTTTATAAATGGCCTGGTCAAGCTCTTAAAATACTTTCAAGGAGAAGTTAAGAAGGATTTTCCTAAGAATGCTTTTACTTTGGTTATGCTTTAATAGATCAACTACTAGTTAATATGGTTGTAAACTTTGAGTGTCAGGAGCTCGTTGGCACATGCAGTGGCATAGTGGTGGCTCTGTGCAAATACTGGTAACAACTGCTTCCACTATGTTCCTGTAGTTTTCTGTAAGATGAAAATCTGTGTTTGAGCCTTTGGTCACTCCCGGGAGCAGTGCATTTCTTGTGGAAGTGCGGCTGCAGACCTGGCTGGGGGCTGAGCTGGGTGTTTAACTCTGGCCTTGCAGGAAACACAGTGCTCATTCACTTCCCAGCCTAAATTAAAATATCCTGTCTTAGCCCAAAATGACGTTCTCTTGGTCAGCCTCCATTGTCACCCTTACTGACCGCCTTATGATGGTGGCCATCGGCTGCTCTGAAGATCTGAGGTATTTGGGACAGAAAAACATGGGGCGAGAAACAGCGGTGCACTGAGGAGCATGAAACCTAACTGGATTGATTCGGAGAAAAACTGAGGCACGAGGGAATGCACTGACTTGGTTGTGGTCTGAGCATAGCTCAGGTGGGGTGTGGTGGGATCACTCCTGTGATTGGAGGTCTGTGACAGACAGATATAAGCTCTTTAGGAAAGACAGGTAGGGAAGAAAAGCGGGACGTGTATCTTCTGTATGAAGGAGCAGCACGAACATATGGCAACAGGAGACAGGCTGGTTGGGAGCTTGTGGGTCAAGATCAGAGGACAAGCCAGTAAGAGTAACACTGTGATGGGTTTGTTACAGATCACCCGATTAGGGTGATAGAGTCAATCAAGTCTTTAAACAATTAGGAGTCTCCAGATCACAGTCCGTGGTGCTATTGGGAGAATTTGACCTCCCTGACTTCAGCTGGAAGGACAAGACAGTGGGTTGCAACAGGTTCAGAAGGCCCCCGGGGTGTGTTGAGGAATATTTTTTAACACAGATGGTGTATGGCCAAAGGGTGGGTGATGGTCTCCTGGACCTGCTACTCACAAACAAGGAAGAATTGGACAGGGATGTGATAATCAACAGCAGCCTTGGCTGTAGTGACTACAAGGAGCTCGCGATCCTGACGGGAGTGAAGACGACGAGCAGCGGAGCACAAACCTGAGGCTTCGGGAGAGCAAACCTTAGCGTCCAAGTTAGGACATTACAGTCTGAATGGGTAGACAACTAGATGTGTAAAAGACTTTGGATGACCAAGCCCAGTGGAGAGTGGTTAACAGGGCGAACCCCTGGCTGTCAGTGGCAGGTGGAGCACTAAAGGGGCCTGTCCTGGGACCTGCCCTCTTTAACATTTGCGTCAGTGACCTGGAGGAGGTCTCATCATGTTTGCAGATGACACCAGATTGGAAAGACGAGTTGACATGCTCAGTGGCAGGGCTGCCATCCAAAGGGACTTAGAGAGGCTGGAGGAATGGGCCAACAGGAACATTATGAAATTCAGCAAGAACAAATGCAAAGTCCTAACTCCTAGTTGTCTCATCTCTGTCCTTGGAGTTTTTTGAAACCTGACTGGACAAAACCCTAACGAAACGGGTCTGAATTCAGAGCTAAACCTGCTTTGAGCAGGAGGCTGGACTAGAGACGTCTTCACATCCCTTCCAACATAAGTGGTTCTGTGATCGTATGGTAGGATCAGATAATCCTATGTTGTTAAACTTGATTGTTTTAAGAAGTTACTACCCCTGTGCTGACTATTGCCATCCATCAGCCAGAACCCCTACAGCTGGAATGCAGCTGGCGCATGTTCATGTTCCTAGACCATTGCAAAACTAATCCCTTTTACCTCATATTGCAACAGACTACAAATGCATACGCAGCTAATTACTGTGTGTCAGTGGAAAGGGCAGTCACTTCTGGCTGAGGGCACGCTCGCAGCTTAAAGCTTGCTAGGTTCGTTGCTTACCACCATCTGCCCTCAGCTACAGCTCACCTACAAGACCACCCTCACTGATGCTGCATTAGTGCAAGCCAAATTATTACCATTTTGTTATCTATATGGCCATACTGTCCACAAACTCTGTTTAGGGGTCAGTATCCCAGCAAAACCACCGAGCAAAAAGAGGGCCCTTACTCCAAAGCACTGACTGCCCAAGTAGGTGCCAAAAGCAACAGGTAGAAGAGCCCAGGGAAGCAGCCAGGCAGTGGTCTGCAATCTCAGCCAGTGACCTCTGTGCTCCAGCTCCTTAATGCCATCTTGTATTTCTTAGATAGTAGAAGCATACTGCATCTGGCTAGTGTTTGATGTTTGCCTGTGAGCATGTACATATAGACATCTACACTCAAGTCCTTTCCTGTGAAATGAGAGTATTTTGTAAATGTAATGGACTACTGTTTTGGTTGGTTTGGAAAACAGAGACGTATAAATACAAATCTAAGCATGATTACCCTAAGAGTGTCTATTTATAACTAAACATGGCTAAACTTGCTGGGTTTATTTATTTGTTTCTGTTTCAAATATTAGGTCCGGTCTGAGGCAATGGCCAGCTATATAGGTGCACATATATCTGTGTTGCACAAATAAATCAAACTAAAGCAGCCCAGTTCTTGTAGACTGACATTAGGATAAGTATATCTTAAGAAAGTTCTTATTCAGACTTGGCTTCAGGCAATAAAACGTCATAGATGTATAACTCTAGTGAGTGAAATTTCTAGGGAGCAAATTAGGCTAAAAACATCTTCTAGAGACAGCTAGAAACGAATCAGACACCACCCAAAAATAAGGCAAGTTATGCAGTAAATGTTTCATTTATTGGATTTCTTCCATTACTATTAGGGTTAAAAGACATGTTGTCAATAAAAATGGTATATTTATGGAGGGTTCTGTATTTCAGAAGCCTATTTCTTGTCATTCACTCCTATAGTGCTTGATATCACCTCATGATAAAGTGTGAATAATCCCTGCATGAATGCATATTTCTCCCCATTAACCATTTTATTATTAGACAGAATTATCTCTAACAAAAGCAAGAGGTACAGCTGTGGTTTAGGCGCTAGAACAGAGGTATGTTCCTACTGAGCCATAGCCACCACTTGGGAAGCAGAGCATAGATTGAGAGACATTAGGCTGTGTTACGAGGTTGAAAACAAACAATGTGTGAGGTTTTTTTGGTACCTAATTTACTAATGTTTCTCCATCAGCTGCGGATAGAAAGCCCACACCTAATGCTCAAACAACACATTGTAACCTGGCCAGTATGTGCGAAATCTAAAGGCACAAAGAAATCTAGCAGTAGCACCACGATCTGGTTGTTTGTTGATATTTTCCCATTTGAGAGCTTTCTTGAATTTTCACGTGTGCTTGTTTCGGTCAATGCAAATGACTGCAGAAGGGAGCCATGGTTTCCGTGTTTTCATGCTGTGATCTTGTCTGCCCTAGAAAAAAAATCCCCCTCTTTGCTAACTCTGGAAGAGCCAGTACTGGTAAGGCACTGGGCAGATGTGTTTGCTTCGTGTCATTGGAACCTTTTCAATATTGAAATCTTTTTTGACATTCAGAGCAGATTTAATGATCCAAGATTATTTGTAAACATACGGACTCCTTTGAGCTGTAGACTCAAATCCCAGCCTGGTCAACCAAAGTCCTTTTATCTTTCCAAAATAAATAACTTGAATTTTACACATTGCAACCTACATTGGGACCTTTTGGAGAAGACCATGAAAATGGATGACTCACCCCAGATATGTAAACATTAGCCAGGAGATCCAGCTGGCAGTTAGCAGACCATATTTCTCCAATACAGACTTGGGCCTCCAGTGAGACGTTAAAGATTCCAAAGCATTTTTCATAAAACAATAAATTTCCTTGGCTGCCCTTGGTCAACCTCTTCCCTCTCCAGTTCAATGCAATGCAAACTGGCAGGCGAACCTCACGTGCTTTTTCACCATTGCCGTTCATGAGACTCTGCAGGGTTCTCGGGACCAAACTGTCGTGCCAAAGTGTGAAATGGGGACAGCATTGTCGGTAACCAAAACCCATTGCTCCGCATTTGGTATATCATACCAAGTTGTGGGAGTTACAAAAGCTTGGAGAGAGGCACTTCCACTTCTTCAACTGTGCTAGGGGTCACCTTTGACAAGAAAGCCAACATCTCTTGAAGACTGAACTTGGAAGACCTGGCTTTGTCTCACCAGCTGTTACTTAAAATGGGGTATCCAAACAATAAATTTTGCTTCTTACAGTGGATTGGCTTGACTTTTTTTTTTTTTAAATTTGTGTTTCTTTCATTGTTAAACACTATACTTTTTTTTAATCTAAGGTACCAGCTGAGAACTTACCACTCAAGAGGTGCTATCGACCCCTGGAGAGGTCTCACTTCCCTGAGCAAAACAAGAACTGTTACATAAAGGAAAATGATACAAATAAGACGCATAAACTATTCTAAGTGACTTGTACTGCCTTAATTAAACCATGTCGGTTTAGTAATCATTGGCAATACTTGGACTTCAAAACCGAGCTAGCTATGAGCTGCAGTTTGAAAACAAAACCCTGGAAGTTTGCAATAGGAAGAACTTGATGCTGCTGTGAGAGCTAGAAAGCAGTTCCCTAGCCCTTCGTGGGGCTCCTCTGAGCCCACTGTGGTGGCAAAATTCCAGCTGCGCAAAGGCGCAGGGGTAACGCCTTCCACAGCTGGAGCACGGCCCCTCGGCCTCCCAGCCTGAGGCCACCAGAGCCAACTTCTGTACCTCGGACCACCACGTGGCCTTGGGGCCAGCAACGCCGAGCTCCCGTCTATCGACATTTACTCGTGTGAGTAACCTTACTTGCGGGAGTAGTCCAGGTGTGTCATCACCCTCTCGAATAGCCTGTCAGTAATGTTACTCACGCGTGTGAGGCGCTGCAGGATCAGGCCCTTCTTCTGCAACCAGCTTTGGGCAAGGACTGGGCCTGTCTTGAACACCAACTTTTGATGATGCTTAATAAGTAGTTAGCAACTACATTGGGACTGGAGCAAAAGTGTACTTGTTTCAAAAAAAAAAAAACAACAAAAAAACAACCACCCACAGCAGATTGTAAAAAGATCTTTGAAAAACAAAACAAAACTGTGCAACTGTTTTTGTTCATTTGGATCAAATTATAACACATGGCCCTGCAAAGTAAATAGGAGTCTGTCACATTTGTATTTCTAATCTCATATTGTTCTGGGATATAAAGGCATTTTAAAAATCAAAAGGCAAACAAAAATGGAGAGTATTTGTTAAGGTGTGACTCCACAAGGCACTAGTTAGCAAAGACAGTAAGTACATAATCAGGGGCAAATGGTGTGCATGCCCACAGACAGTTATTTAGTGAAATCTCTGAAAGTCAAAAGCGAGTTAGTCAAAAGACCAGTGGAAAAAGAAACTGTTCAATGCATTTGTACATTGAGTTAACAGTGAAGTATTTCATTCTTCATGTTTTTACTTGGTGTCTTGAAATAATCCCTTTTCTGTCTCCATATTCCCACTTAGACATTGTTCACAGACTTATTTATTTATGAAGTCTGAAGGTTAGTCCCTACCTGCTGAGACTAATTAGCCCTGTTCTTTGTGTCCTATGCAATCCTGTCTGATTAAATGTACACATTTGTTTTACTTCTTTTCATGCTTCCTTTCACTCTACTTCTGCTTTACTGATTAATATTAAAGTTGTAAGTTGCAGTGATTTTTTTATTTCTATTTTGTCTGCATCTTTCCCTTTAGTATGCAAATTTCTATGTGAACTTTTTAATGCCTGAGAATTCGTGTTAGCCTTGTCGATCTCTGTACTATTATTTTTATTATTCTTTTTATAGAAGACAGTTTAGCTGAAACCCCCAAACTCTCTAAATATTGCATGACAAATTGGCTTTGTTTTGGAAACCCTATGTGCTGAATGGCCCTTAGCATGAGCAGCAGGTTAGATTTCTGGAGGAATGTTTGGATTATTTAGTACAGCCCGTCCCTTGCTTTCAAACACCATTTCCATTAGGCAATTTACTAATTCCCATTGAAATTACAGTCATCCCCCCCCCGCCCCCCCCCCGCTCCCCTCCTTTTGTTCCTCGCCCATGTTAAAGTTTCCAATTGACTCGTCCATTGTTACAATTTGTCACTGCTGGAAGATCAATTTGTTTTCCCCTTCCCCTCACCACATTATATTCGGGGAACAGATGCCACCTCTTGCATCTGCATTATTCCGCTCCCCGTTTTGTTGCCGTGCAGGCAGAGCTCTGCCGAAGTGACTTGACACAAACGCTCTCCCAAGCCCCGGAGCGAAGCAGCCCTCGCCCGGGCGGGCGGCTCCGCTGCCCCCGCAGCCGGCGGGGACCCCGCGGCCGGGCCGGGCCGGGCCGGGCCGGACCCCTCGGCTCCCCCCGCTGCCTGCGGGGACCGGCCCGCTTTCGCTTTGATTTCCCCCAGCGTGATGTTTACGCCACCGCAACTTTTCACTTCTGAAGTCTGGGAGTCCTTGATTCTCCGTCCTGCCATGCTAATTAACTTCTGAGCAGTCACATTCCTTTTCCTCTTTTTTTTTTTTTTTTTACATCAAGGACCAAAAAATATTATGCCTTGCCATAATTTGGAAATATCTGATCTTCAGCGAGTGATCTCGCACATTTTCATCCTGCGTGTTATAACCATAATAAATGCAAGGAGCAAGTGCTGCTTAAAAAAAGGCTTTTACTACATTATAGTGTTTATTATGATTGGAGTTTCTTACCTCCAACGAGTGGCAAGAAAAATGTTAACGGTTTAAAAAAAACACCAACCAACCCACCGCCCTGTAGTCACATGTACACAAATAATAAGGGCACACATCCTTCAGGAGAATCCGGACTGCATGGAGATGATATGTTTATTAATGCTCAGTATGTAAAAGTTAGTGCTTTCCAAGAGCGGAGGCAGGGGCACTCGTTTGGGTGCTTTTCCCCTCACTCCCCCCCCGTCCTACAGCGCTGGGCTACAGTGCAAATTTTTTTTAATTTTTAAAAAATTTTTTTTTTTGCCCCCCCCCCGGCGCCCCCCCCCCAGCGCCCCCGCAGCCCGCCCCCCTCCCCTCGCCCTCCCGCTCCCATGCCAAAAAGGATCATTGTTAGTTTCCTACTTCCCCCACCCTCCTCCTCCTCCCCCTCCCCCTCCCGCGCCCCAGACCTGTTTATTTATGCAGACGTCACCGGGGAGCCCCCGCCCCCTCCTGCATCTCATTAAGTGCCTGGTGTGTTTCTCGCTCCCTGTCAATAATCCCGGATCCCAGACTTCTCCGTTCCTCCGGATTTCGATCCCCCTTTTTCTATCTGTCAATCAGCGCCGCCTTTGAACTGAAAAGCTCTCAGTCCAACTTCAACTCACTCAAACCCGAGCGGCACAGGCTCCCAATATCCGCGGCGGCTGCCCCCCCGTTACAGCTGACTTCTTGGGTTTGTTTGTTGCATTATTTTTTTTTTTTTTCCCCCCAACGCCCCCCCCCCTCCCCCCGGTCTCTCTGTTTTTTATTATTATTAATTTTTTCGTGAGTGCGTGCGCGGGTGTGAGTGCGTGTGCGCGCAGTGCACGCCGACCAGCTCCCTGGAAGAAAGAAAGAGAAAATCCCGAAGAAGGAAAGGAAGAAGCCTAAAGTCACTGGTGCAAAGGAGCAAAGAAGAGACATTTCCCTCCCCTCCTCCTCCCTCTTTTCCCCTCCCCAGGAGGAAAGAGAAGGGGAAAAAAAAGAAACTTTCACCTTGGACTCTTCTTTTTTTGGTGCAAACTTTCCCCCCCCTCCCCTCTTCTTTTTTCCTTTTTCCCCCCCGTTCCCCTCTTTTTTTTTTTTTCTTCTTTTTTTTTTCCCCCTTCCCCTTTTTGCAAAATTGCTGCTGGTGGGGTGAGCCAGGAGGAAAATGCCGCAGCTGAACGGCGGTGGAGGGGACGACCTGGGCGCCAACGATGAACTGATCTCTTTCAAAGACGAAGGGGAGCAGGAGGAGAAGATCTCCGAGAACTCCTCGGCGGAGAGGGATTTAGCTGATGTCAAGTCGTCTCTCGTCAATGAATCAGAAACGAATCAAAACAGCTCCTCAGACTCGGAGGTACGGGGGAAGCCCCCCGCGGGGCCGTTTCGGGGCGGCGGGCGGGCGGGGGCCGCGCTGCCTCGCCGGGGCCGCGGCCGGCGCCGGGGCCGGGGCCGGGGGGAGCCGCGCCGGGTCCCGCTCCCGCCGGCGCCCAACTTTCCTCCGCGGCACCAACTTGTAACGATGCCTTCTGTTTTGTTCTGTTTGTTTCTCCTTCTCCCCGCACCTTTCCTTTCTTCTTCGCCTTTTATTCCTCCCCTCCTCCCATCCCCCCCCCCAAAAACCCCCCACTCCAACCACCCACCCCCCCCCAACTGCCCCACGCCGACCCCCGGCTCGCTCCCAGGCGGAGCGGCGGCCCCCGCCTCGGTCCGAAACTTTCAGAGATAAATCCCGGGAAAGTTTAGAGGAAGGTGAGTACGGCGGGCCCGGCCGGCACCGCCGCCCGCCCGCCCCGCACCTCCCGCCGCCCCTCCGCCGGGCGCCCGGCTCCTCTTTTTGGGACACTTTCTAAAAAAAGTTTTTCCTTTCCCACCCCCCCCTCCTCCCTCCCTTCTTTTCCCCCCTGTTGCCCCCTTCCTTCCCCGCTCCCGCTCGTGTCTCCCCCGCCATGTTAGCTGCGAAGAGGCAAGATGGAGGGTTGTTTAAGGGCCCACCATACCCGGGTTATCCCTTTATAATGATCCCCGACCTCAGCAGCCCGTATCTGCCCAATGGATCGCTCTCTCCGACGGCGAGAACGGTAAGTGCCTTTTTTTTTTTTTCCCCCCACTCCTTTCCTCTCCCCCTTTCCCCCCCCCCAGCTCCCGCCGCGCTCCCCGTTGCCCCCGTTCGCCCGGCCCGGCCCGGCTCGCCGCCCCCTCCCCCGCGCCGCAAACTTTCCAAACTCCGCGGGCCGCGGCGGGAGGGGGGTTTGTTTACACTTCGCCATATTTCTTTTTCTTTTTTTTTTTCTTTACTTTCTTTTTTTTTTTTACTTTCAGTTTTGCGGGCAGTTTTCTGGAGCCCTCCCTTGAGGGGGGTTGGGGAGAAAAAAAGAACCCCTAACAACACCCAAACACCTAATCCAGCCTTAAAACAAAACTGGAAATAATAAAAAAAAATAATCAAGGAGTTACTTTTTTTTTTTTTTTTTCCCCTCCCCCTTCCCTCCCCTCTCCCCTTCCTTGGGGAGGGGAGTTATTTTCTCCCGGCCGAGTCTGGGATCCGCTCCCTCCGAACTCCTCGTTTTCCATGGTGATCCGTCGCCTCCTGCCCTCCTCCGTGGCGGCTGGGCCGGCTTCCCCCCTCCCCTTTCCTCCCCCTTAACCCTCTCCTGCCCTCGCCCGCCCCCGGCCTGCGGGAACGGCGATTTACATTGTGCCCCGCGCGGGGTAAACGGCCCCTCCCGGCCGTGGGCGCCGCGAGTTGTGTCCGGTCTCAGCGCGGGCGGCCCCCGCGGCCAAGTCCGCGGCCGCGCCTCCCCCCCCCCCCCCCCGCCGCCTGTCGGGGAGCCCGGGGTCGGGTCCGGAGGGGGGGGACGACTGGAACGCGGTCCCCCTGCCCGGGGGCGGCGGGGTTCCCCCCTCCTCACCTGGGCTGTGCCGCGGTGAGCAGCCCCGAAGCGGCTCTGTCTTCGTGTGTGCCTTGCGGTGCTGGGGGGGGGTGGTCGTGGGGGGGGGGGGGGGAAGCGTGGGAGGTATGTGGGGGGGACACCCGAGGGTTAGAGCAGAGCAGAGGGCTGAGTCCGGAAACTGAAATCGCCTCGTTTAGCTCTTAATCACAACAACAACAACAACAAAATAATCCAACAAGTCGAGCAAAATTCCTCCTGGAAGTATGCTGGCAGAAAAACAATTTGCTGAAAGCGTCCGGGTTTTTTTGTTGTTGGGGTTTTTTGGCTGGTTTTTTTGGTTGGTTTTGGTTTTTGGGTTTTTCTTTTTTTTTTTTTTTTTTTTTTAACCCCGGGTTCAGTGGCAGGGGTGTGCTCGTCTGCGTGCCTGTGCCTGGAGGTAGAGCAAGTTCTAGCCCAGATCCCAGGAAACTTTGGGGGCTGCTGGTGGGTTTGTTTGTAGTCCCAGCTGGTTTTCCGCTCGTAGCGTCACCCACGGTGTGCTCTGCTCTGACATCAGATTTCTCAAGTGTCACCTTTTCTTTCCTTTTCAAGAGCTTTTAAAAATCTTTTAGCTAAAACGGCTAAATCCACTGGGACTACAAAATACTACGTGTTCGTACCGATGGGTTTAGCGTTGCTGTTTTGTTTCTTCTGGGTGTTTCTAAATCTGAAGCGTCCCCACCATCACCATGTGTGTTTATACACTTTTTTTTTTTTTTTTTTCCTTGTGGTAACACGAGATAGTGATTTACAATAATAGATCTACTGTTTGGTAGATGTTGAAACCGTACTAATGACTGAGGGCTTGGACAACTTCAGTGTATCAGATCTACAAGTGTTTTAAAGCATTAAAATATTAAACATCGGGTCAGTCTTGTTTTCACTTAGTAAAACGTCAGGAGACACAGATTAGTAAATGCAGAGTGACGGGGGTAGTAAGGGAGGTTTTCTGACGTTGCATGTATTTAGGGCTGTGGTGGGGTTTTATTTTGGCAGCTTGTAAGGCTCCTCTTGCAGGAGGAGATTGCTGGGACAGTAGCATAGGGGTAACTGCAGTTTGCAATTGTAATGATTGGGAGGAGAATTCAGGGGCTGAATGCATTATATTTTTCCTTTTGAATACGGTCACCCACATGTATATGGATGATGGTGATAAATTCCAAATTCTATAAGCACCAGGATCCAGATGGCAAAACAATCTTTGTTACAAATCACTTTGTTACAAACTGTGAAGCTTTGTATTCCTTTTTTTTTTTCTTTCTCCTTTTTACCTTAAATGCATTCCGCTGTTCCAAGTGTAGGCTCATAGGAAGCACACCTCCGCTGCTTTTTTCTTTAAGCATTTTTCTTGCAACAGCTACGGTTCTTTATTTTTTCCTTACTACCTTTATTACAGATCTTTTTTCCCTTAGCGTGTGAAGACAGGATCCTTCAGCAGTTAGCTTGCCTGGAAGTATCCTTCCTCCCCTTGCTCCCCCCCCAGTTACAAAAGGCCTCCATAGGAATGTTGGGTTTGTGTGAATTAAAGGTACTGTACAAAAGATTACAGGTTGTTTTATTGTTGGTATAGCAGGTGGCCTGCTTGTGTTATCAGATGGATTCTGAAAGGATATTTCCACACTCAATAGGCAGTTTTCTTATTTCCACATCCAGGCTCCAGCAACCTTCTCCTATCTTCTTAACCTTATTCTTTCACATTCCGTATGCTTGTTTGTTTGCCTGCCACTTAATTATAGCCAGGAAAAATTAAAGTTGTTTATTTAGGCCTGAGAGCAGAATATTAGAAAGATTCAGCGGGATAGCTGTTGTCTGTCACACACTGTTTTTAGGTGGATTCTAGTTCTCTGCTGTACCAGCTTTCAATTCCAGGCGAACTAGCTCTTTCTCCTGTCTGTTTTTTTTTTTTTTAAATACAGGTTAAAAAGGTATCGGTGATTCTGCATAATTACAAATTTTATTTTTATTTATGTAGTTTTTCCTGAAGCCATATTTGTTGAGTTTTAGAGCGTGCAAGGTAAAGAAGGTGATGCAGCTACATAGCAAAATTGCTTTTCCTTTCCTTTTGCTGTTGTAGAATCTTAAAGGTCTGTGGGTGTGGTTTTATTTTTTTGTTGTGTTTTTTTTTTTTCCCTGGATTTTTTTCTTTTTGCTTTATTTGGGGGTGTAGCGGGATTATTGTGTCTTGTAAATGTACCTGTAATTGTCTGTTCAAGAGCAAACTCGTGGGTAGCAATTTCTGCTTTACTGCTTCAGGAATGTGAAGAATTATGAAGTATCATAAAATCTGCTTATGATGAATAATATATTATCTCAAGAATAATGCTTTAAATACTGCAAACTCTTTATGAAGCTTGATAGGAATAATTTTATTTTTAAGGGTCAGATTTTTTGCACGTTAATCTTGCTTTTGATAGAATACTGTGGATTGCTTTTAAGAATAGATGTGTATTAAGTAGAGGTCTAGTCAAATAGTAATGAAGTAGTGCATCTGAGAGTGCCAGTTCCATACCTACGCTTGCAGAGGGACTGGGGTAGCTGCCTGTTAGGGATAATTAGGGACAATGTTCTCCTTTCAGAGTTGGAAAAGGAAGAAGTGGTGTATTTAATTTTTACCCTAAATTCAGAGCTCGGTTGATGCTTTCGGTGAGCAAATAGATGTGTTGTGATTTGAGAAAACCCTGCTGGCAGATAGTCTTCTTTTCACTAGTGCTGTTGCATTTTCCTTTCCCCTAAATTGTTGCTTGCTGAGTGAGACAGTAGGAGTGAAGCTTGCGTTTGGTCCTGAAGTTTGGGACTTGGGAATAGCTGTGGTGGAGAGCAGCCCCCTTGCCTAGATTTTACGTTCAGGAAGAAACTTTTTTCTTTAATTGACTTGGAAAATGGATGTTTTCCTTTATCTGCTGAATCAAACAACATAATCCTTCCTAATACAAAAGCTGTAGACCCTGGGGTGTGAAGGGTTAACGGTGGTCCTTTTTTTTCCTCCCTCCAATTGTTTTGACAACACTTTTCAAAGTGTGACATTCCAAGCCCTTGCAATACAATGTAATATTACTGTAATTACACAGGTCATTACATTTTAAATAGAGAACAATAAAATGCTTATCGCACTGAAAAAGAACAGGTGTTCTTGCCCTTCTTTGGTATTTATGCTAATTGTTTTTCATCTCCTTCAGAAATATTTATGGCTGGCGTGTTAAGGTTTCAGTCTCGATGTGACAATATTAATTCTTTACTAATCTTTATGGTTGAGGTTTAATGTCTACAGTACGGATTATAGTATTAACGTCCACCAGCTATTTAATAATGTAGATACAACTTCGTATGTCAGCACTTTGGTACTTTATGATACATAGCTATTCAACGGAGAGTGAATTATTTGCTTTGTTTTTTTAAAAAAAATATTGAATGGACATGCTTTTAATAAAGTTTCTGGACTTGTGTAAAAACAAGCTATTAAATAAGAACTGATGATCCTGTGGCATAAATCAAATAGAACCTCCATACAGAAACTTTCCTCATGCTTAATTAGGTAGATTGCTGAATCACTCTGCTATAGCATTAGCATAGCTGGTATACAATGGCAAACAGACTGTGTTTGTTAACTTATTTTCAGTAAAGAAGCCGATTTATTTTTAATTCCTTTTTTTTTTTTCCTTCTTGTTTTTTTCCTGATAAGATTTCATTCTGGAGCAAATGCTGCATTGCTTAGTCAATCAGCTTCTCTTTAGGGGGCTATGAAAATTAGTTAGAGAAAAGTTTCATGTTTCTGGGACCTTGCAAAACAATATAATGCAGTACTGTTACTTGAGTGTACAGGATAATTGCAGGACTGCACTTCATTAAAAATAATATTTGCTTTGGAAATCGAACAATTTTAATAGGTGCACCAGTGGCTGATCTGTACTGAAAAAAAAAATACAGTAGATGCCTTTCCAGGTTTTTTGAATGCATTCATACATGGACTGATGATGTTGAGTGGGGTGGTTTTTTTTTTTTTTTTTTTCCTCCTTCTTCTTCGTTTTTTGTTCAAGCAAATATGTGCTGATTTGTCAGTTGAAGATGGAGGGGGGAAGGAGTATGTTGCAGCTTTCGTTGGAGCTTGTAAACCAGAATGTAGGTAAAAATGTTTTAAATTTGTCAAGACTTTCATGACTGGGCCCCAAAATCAGATAAAAAATGTGGTGTAGAGAAAAAGGACAGCTGCAGATTTTTTGTGTGGACGTGTGTTTCTGTACCATGACTAAAAACTCTGAGGACCTTTTCCCAGCTGTCTGGGAGTTATGTGGAAGTTGGATTATTGGCAGTTAAGCATGAGACAACCTGGATTTAGCAAATGCTCTCCTACACAGGAAGCAGATGACATTATCCTGGGGGAAGGGAGGAGAGCCTTCTCCAGGCGCAGCCCCGGGGGGAGATGCCTGCTCCCCCCCAGCCTCAGAGCAGCCAAAAATCAGGGCTGGCCATAGGCACCTATAAATATAAAAGCGGTCGGGTCGTCGGTTTGGGTTTTTTTTTTTTTCAGCGTTTTTTGGTGAAATCAGACGCTTTGCTCCCACAGTGGGGCTGTTGTGAGAAGTTTTGCTTTTTGGGGGGGGGGGGGGGTGCGTGTGTGTGTGTGAGGTTTGGGGGGAAGTTTAAAGCTCTGTTCCCCGGGCGTCTCCTCAGTACCGCGTCCTGGCAAATATGTAAGTAAGCCTTAAAACTTTGACTTCTAATTGGGCACATTTGTGAAGGAAATGGTTAATTTTACAACCAAAGGCAAACTTGCACCTCGACAGGTCTGCTGAAAGAAATGTGCCACAGTCGTTTGCTGGCAAGCACCGCAGGGTCATAAATCCATGGGGTTTATTTACAGCCTATAACACTTATGAATGTTAAGATATTTGACGCCACGCTGGCCTTATAATATCCAAGGTCCACAGACACTGGCAGTGGGTCAAATTTCTTTCACTAATTATAAGCAATGAGAGATGGAGTGTGGTGCTGGGGGTGTGGGGGGGAGATATGGAAATCCTCTCTCTCCCCACCCAAAAGCGAAGAATATTTCTGCTCCTCCTCCCAACTGCTGGTTTGCCTTTTTTTTTTTTTTTTTTACGTAGGCTCTGAAGTTTATAATTAACGCTTGCAGTGCTGTAAAGGCTGGGCTGTGGGTGACGCAGCCAGGCTGAAGGAGGGAAGAAGTTTCGCACAGCTTGTGTCCTTTACAGAGGTCTCGGCAGTATTGTGCAGTATTTCCTAGATACCGACACAAGCAAACATTTAAAGACAGATGACACCTGGAAACGTCCTTTAATTTTCTCACGTACCACTGAGCCAGGGGAGGAGAGAAAAAAAAAAAAAAAAAAAAATTGCACCAGGTTTTATGCAAAAGGTGGATGCTTGGAAATCCGTATATCGGAGTGTTCTATGTGTATAAACCAGGGCCTCCACAAAAGCCCACGTTAAGGGAAAACATGCGTTGAATGAATTCAGGTGTGGAGGTTAGAGGCGGTTTTTAGGGGAGAAGCCCCGTGTCCTGCTGGAAGGGGAAGGTGGGCTGGACGCGTGGGTCGGCGTGGAGGGGTGAGGAGAGCGGGGGGAACGTGCTGAGGGGGTGTTTTGGGAGGGGGTGACTGGGGGAGAGCAGGGCCTCTGGAGAGTAATTGGAGGACAAAGAAGGGATGTTGGAGCGGGAGGGGAAATCTTAGAAACTTGGAGGGGGGGGAACGCGCCAGTATTTGAACTGATGGTTGGAGGGGAAATTTGGGGTCTGGGGATTGACTCTTCAGTGTCAGGAAGGTCTGGAGCCTGAGGAGAAACACTGCTTCACTCGGCAAAGCTCGTTATTCTCAGCTTGCTCCCCATTAAACGTGCTTTCCTAGAGTGGACGGTCAGATTTGAAGTGCTGCTGTCTTGTCTGTGCTGGGGGGGTTGTGTGTGTTTTAACAAGATAATGCGATTACTCAGATGTGCCTAGGTATTACTTTTAGCTTTAATTTCGCCAGCAGATTTCGGGTTCCCTGTAGGTTACTGTTGTGCTTGGAGACTAATTTAAGAAAAAGGCAGGGTTATGTGTGTGGTGGAAAGCTGCGCTCCTTCGCCCATATGTTTTTCTTCTACGAGCCATGTAAAACCCGACTTTAAAAAAGAATGAGGGGGCTGTCAATTTGGCCCTTCCACAAATAGCTGTACAGTTTTGTTGAAGGTTTTATGCATTTCCCTAATCAATGGAGCGCTGTGACTTATTAGCCTTCGGGGACAGATCTGAATCTCCCAGCACCGGGCTGCAAAGCTGGTGTGGTATTGTACCTTTTTAACAGGTTATCAACAAGGATGTTCCTCTGGTTCCCAAGGCGCTTCCCACCCCCTCCGGCATCTCCCCCCTCCAGTTCTTTCCGGCAAAATCTGTTCAGTCTCGCGCCTTTGTTTTAGGTCGGCTAAACCCTCGACCCTTATTCTTTGTGGGGTCACGCTCAGGCAACCGGGCAGTGCTGAATGAGTTAAGTCGCTGGCTGAAGTTTGGCTTCATGCAACTAAATTTGAGGCCTGGTAGGCATTAGCAGGGCACAGCACATTTACAGAGCTTAATTAGTACGCGCTGTAATTGTTCATGGTCTGCCAGAAGGAGTAATGTTCAGGAAAAGTGGAGTCGTTCTTCTGCAGTCTTCAGTTTTAAAACGATAAATCACTTGCATATTTGTGCAGTGATTCAAATGGAGCTGAGACCTCTCCATCTCAACATGTGGTAAATTGTAAAGTCAATGAATTGCAGATGTAGGGTACAGCAGATTCTCTAAGAAAATGCGGAATGAATGGGGAAGGGTGATGCTATAAATACGTACTGAGAAGATAACTGGGTTTCTGCTTGCTGTGCCAATTATGATGTACTAAAGATATTAGCAATTTCGTTTTAATGTATTTATTTTAAATTTCTTTAAACTAAATATAGGGATACTATGTTACTTCACTTGGTGAGGTTTTTATTAATGCTTCAGAACAATGGGTTTCATATGGAAGTACGCGTGATAGCCATATTAATACAAATTAATTCATCATGGGTAATGTTGTAGCTGTTACTAGAGGAGCTTATAATGATGGGACACTTTAAAGTGTGGCTGCAGCAACTTATAAGCAATGTTGCGGTAGAGGATGCCTTTATATTCTAGTTGGGGGAAACACTGGGAATATTACATGTCTCACCACGGCATTTTGTATCTGCCTGTAATTCCTTCTAACTTCAGAGAGACTTCTTGGGTGCATTAATCCAACAGCCTAGAGCCTATTTTAAAAAAGCAAAACACAAACAAAACTACGCTATACAGATTGACATTGTAAATGCCGCGTATTGTTTTTTTTTGAATGCGGAGAATGTGTGTCACTCTTACTGCTGTGAAATCTTGTCTTCCTTGGGCTTGGTCCAAGATCCATTGCAGTCAGTGGAAAAAAGGCTTCTATTAATAACGAAGGGCTTTGGATCAGGCCCCGTGTGTCTTGAACCAATGGCCAACTTCTTCAAAAGTGGATAAAGGTATTGAAAAAGGCCAAACTCAACTAAATGTCGTATTGATATATTGCTGCTTCTGTGGCGTCCTTCGCTCTTGGGGAAAAAAAAAAAGTTATGTTTCCAATGGTACTTTATTAAACGAGCTCCTGCTTCTGCAGTATTTGACTTTCCCACAGAAGCGCGGAGCATCCTGGCAGGATCAGGTTTTGGTCTGAGGCTGTCTTGCATGTCAATACTGCTTTTCTAATATGAGTAGGTGGATTTGTATGGAAGTTGTAAAAGTTAATGATTGTTCTCTGAGTCATATGCTGCTGGTTTCAGCAAAGAAGAAATGATGACAGGAAAATGATAGAAATTATGGGAGACAAGTAGGCTTTGGTGAGCGGAGAGTGGATTTGCGTCGTTTGAAATGCTTTTGCTGCTCGCTGAAGGAAGTGTGAGGAGGAAGAAGATGGGAGGGCGGCTTCTTTTGGGGATCAGATGTTTCGGGTACCAAACTCTGCAGGTATTTGGCCAGGAAGTGAGGCTGAATTCAAGAGGGAATCTCTGTGGTGTTAAAGGTCCCATAAGCATTTTGTTAGTCCTACTGATACAGTTAGTCCTGCCTAACTGTTTTCCCCTCTTGGCAGAACAGGTTTTAATGCCCTAGGCTCCATGGGAAGTACGACTGCACGCCTAATGGCTACCAAGTGTGAATATATAATTGTGCTCAACCAGTATCTATCTCACAGCATTGTAGGGCTCTCCAGAGTGTCTGTGGTGTGAAAGATACTGTATACAACAAAATCAGTCTCTACTTTTTAATTCACTAGTGATGGTGATGCAGCTGAGACACCAAAAAAAAATTCCAAAAGGAGGATGCGGGAAGTAATAGTTAGAAAATGCCAAACTGAAAATTCTGCAAAGGGACTTTCTGGGGAATATGAAAGATTCTTGGATGTTGATACAATAGAAGCAAATTGTCCTATTTTAAGAAAGGGGAAAAATAGAGCAGGAAAAGGTGTGGGCGTACCTCTCTGAGCACATCCAAACTCCCACTGGAGTCAATGACTCCTTAAATAATGATCTGGAAAAGTCTGAGGCTGTAGGCTTTTCTATTCTAGAGACAAGCCACTACATTGATTTCTGTTTTTAACTGATGCAAATATTTAATAAAGGCTCTCTTGGAACTGCTTTAAACCCTAGCCTGAATAATTTTAACTTGGTTAAACCAGTGAACTGGTTTGGGAGCATACACAGTAAGAGGTTTGCATTGGTTTAATTAGATTTAAGAGATTTATAAAACCAGGGCCACTACGCTGACATAGGCAAGGTCTGGAAGACGGCATATAGATGCTGCATTGATCTACACCCAGACTGAACAGACTGCTATTGAAATTACGCTGTTATAAATGTTTGCCAATATTAAAGAATCCAGGGAAAGGTATGACCTTGAATTGAACACATCAGAAGAATAAGATGGCAGTCAGTGTTTCTACCTTTGTTTTCTCTGGGACATTGGCAAGAAGGCTTTCTCCCTTTGAAAGGAGTTACAGATCATAGTTGTCTTTCTGGAAGTCAAGTTTTTTGAGATTTTTATTGTTATTAAGCAAACGTCTCAGTTTACTTCAATCCCTGTTACATTTCTCTCTGGGCTTTTTCTTAATTCTTAAGCTACACCATAAAATGTAGCTTAAAACATGTCTGTGTCAATTTAAAAAAAAAAAAAAAGAAATAAAGGGTACTTTACAGGAGCTAGTCACAAACATAACTACTGTACCAGTCACAAACCTGCTGTGTAAAGAACATCCACAGAGCTTATTTTATCTGGATAGCAGCTAAATATCTTTACAATTCCCAGGGTTATTAAAGGCCAAACGCCTGGTATACGTAGTTAGTTTATTTTCATTTGAAATCTGTTGCTCAACTACAGTACTTGAAAGTACTTTGGTTTTAATTTCATAAATATGAAATTAAATTTCATAAATATGAAATTAAAAAGTGAAAACTAGGGCCTGGGTGTAGCTGGGTGGCTGTAAATGGGAACTAGTGTGTTGCTGCGCTGCTGGTGTGCCCGAACGTGGGTATTGGACGGGTTACGTGGGCACATCTGTGTACATGCATGCGATGTATATTATTTGTGAACATATACTCTGTTATCAGGTGTCTATTCAATTTTAATTGACAATATGAGATTCCTGTGGTTACTCTGTACACAGATTGCCTTGGGGCTCTACAGGGTTTGTGGGAAGAAAAGCCTTGACAAGTTTCCATTAAGCCCTGAATCAGGCAATTGGAAAAGAGGAGAATGAAAGGAGCTGAAAAGAGGGACAACTTGTTAGTGTTGCATTCTGCGCTTGCAACGAGAAACCTCTTTTAGACAAGAGTGGTTCTCAGGCCAAGAATTTCAAACTCGCGGAGAAACCTGTCCAGAACACAAAAGTTGTTTGAACGGGGTGCAGAATTGTCACAGTAATTAGAGCAATCTCCGTTTACTGAGTGGCAGCCTTTATAAAGGACAGGGGATAAAGGGTTCAAATTCATCTTTCTCTCTCCAATTCACTTCTGATGAACTGCCTCTGTGTATGTATGTGTATATGAAGGAGTGTGTGTGTGTGGCCACATTTTCAGCTACTCATCATTCGATTGCCCTTGTTTTAAAAGAAGAAGGACTTGGGTTTCTTCTTCCTGCCTCAAATGACATTTTGCTTTTATTTATTTATTTTCGATTGGTGCTCTAATTTGATATACAGAAAGAAGAGGATGCTTTGGGGAATGCTATAGTGCCTTGCTGGAGGGGGAACCCCAAATATTTCTCAGTCAGTTTCTCCTCTTATCCATCCCACATCTTTGACTCTTAGGAGCAGTCCCATTATTTTTAACAGGATTACTTGTGGAAGCAAGAAAAGTGAATGAATAAGGCTTGGACCCTTAAACTTTATCCTCTTGCCACTGCAAGGTCTGTCCAGAACTACTGAATCAGCTGGAGTTTTGCCATTGCTCTTATTAGGAGAAGGATCAGGCCCGTGGATTACATGAGACTGAGTCTTGCGAACAAGCCAAACAGAACTGTAAAAATCAGAGTTGTTGCTGTGTGCGATGCAGGAGTGTCTGGAGGCCTGGGTCTGGGCTCTTTTTGGTCAGATACTGCACAGAGAAAAATGGGAGTGAATGAGCGAGCGAGCAGTGTGGGTGTTCTTGCCAAGGAAGAAAATGTAACTGCTAAATTTCCTGTATGCTTTTACTTCTAAAGAAAAGAAAATATTATGCTCCTTGATTTTCTTCAGTAATCATCCTGGGTGCTAAGTTAGGCATTTTGATGTCCATTTACTTAGCTGTTTAGGCTTTGTGATTGTCTTTTATTTGTTCTTCCTGAAATAATGTAGGATCTCTGCTTTGTAAAGGCTTGGAGGTAGTGACCTTGGCTAATTTACTTAATTATTTAGTCAGTTTTCTCCCTTTGTTCACCACTACGTGTGAGTGCAGAGAGAGAGAGGAGCCCTTTAGGCTGATGTCTTTGCTCTGTCTTGTGTTTCTCTCTATCACGTTGCCTTCAAGGCCTGTGGCATGGCTGGTTAGGCGTTGTTTTGGGACCCTGTGAGTATTGTATGTCTAATTCATCCTCCCTTCTCTCCTGGAGACCGGGCATCAGCCAGCATCTGCACCATGTTCCTAAGATAGGGACCAGAGGAAAAAGGGGGAAGTCTTGCTGCTGATTACAGAAACATGGTTAAAGCTGATAAATACTCATGGCTGTGAAAGTTGTAGCTCAGAGGTCATGTGCAGTTTTCGTGTACAGATTTTTTTTCTCCACCGCCATCCCCCTCAATTATTTTCCACTGGATGGTGGTGGTGGTGAAGAATTTGGCTAGATCTTTTTATATTTTAGAAAAAGCAGATTTATTTTTTTCACAGCATCGGCCCCTAGCACGAAAAAGCTGTGGAGTAATTGCTTGTCTTGGAGTTTGCATTGCAAAAATGCCTGTTGATGTTCAGCAAAGCACAATTCTCTGTGCAGTTCCTTGGAGCACGTGTTCCCCTGGCTCACTTGCCTTGTCTGTGAGCATGGTGCATGAATACGGGAGGGTTTTCTAAACATGCCGAAGTCGTCTTGTAGGTGCAAGGAGGAGTTGGGAGACGACGATTTTCCTGGCAGTAATACTGAATTGCTTGTGCAGTGTTGGACCATAGAGTTGGGTCTGTGTGTTGGACAATGTCATGGTCAGGTTGAACAATGTCTCCATTTTTAGATGATGCTATTTCGTCTCAACCATTTATCGTTCGCAGACCAGTTTTGATGTCTGCTATCCTGAAAGAGTACCCAGTGTGGTACTAATTGTACCAGGACTAATTGTTGTTCAGAATATACTTGTTGCAAATCATGGACATCTCTTGAACATGGCTTTCTCAGTCCTATCCCTTGTGCATTATTTTCTCAGCTGGTAATTAATTTCTCAGTTTGGTAATTTGTCAGTAACTGGCATCTCTTCAGTAATGAGTGATCTGTAGTAATTCTCCATCACTAAGGAGTAATTGCTGGCCCTATAAAGTCACTGATCTCTTTCATTTGCCAGCTGGATAACCTTTCCTGTTAGACTGTTATGACCAAGTTACCCATCACAACAAAGCCTAACTACATCTACAGTCAATGTCCTGGCCGCGGCTTGATAAACAGAGAGAGGGGGCTGGAGGAAGCTGGTTTTAAGTCATGGTCGCAAGCAGGAGTTCATGGCAGCAGCAGAGAGCTTTTATTTGATTTTTACAGTTATGTAAAATCTAGCTCAGCCTAGAAAAGCAGCTGTTGAGTTTAGTTGAGG
This sequence comes from Buteo buteo, assembly GCF_964188355.1. Classification (NCBI taxonomy): domain Eukaryota; kingdom Metazoa; phylum Chordata; class Aves; order Accipitriformes; family Accipitridae; genus Buteo; species Buteo buteo. The sequence continues at coordinate 59,745,431 of NC_134174.1, forward strand.
TGGCAACGCAGAGCAGCTGATGTCCCCTTCTCGTTGTGTGGCATTTCCTCAAGCCTGCTTTTCTGCCTGGCTCCGTCTCGTTTTTCTGCCTCCTGTTGGGGTTTCTTCATGCGGTGGTAAGCGGTTTGGAGGTGCTTCCCTTCCCGGGAGCTGGTGGTGCAAATACAGCCCTGATCCTGCACACGTGCCAGGCTCGCCTCCATGTCAGCCCTCTGAAGGATTGTCCTCAGCCCAGCCGGGTCCATGCATTTGGGCTTGTAGGATTGTGGCCTAAATTTGTGATCTCAAGGGGGAGCTTACGAAGTTTATTTTGGAAGCAAAATACTCAGTGAAGTGCAAAGGAGGCTAAAGAGAATACTGGAAAGATGGTGCAAATGAGAAGCAAAAGTTTTTCATTTACACTCCCTGCTATTGCTCTGGTTTGCGGATCTAAGTAGAAACCCGTCAGTTTTTGGAAATCTCGCGAGTGGTGTGTCAGCATCTGCACATGCCTAAATACCTTTAAAATTTGTTTTTGTTTTTTCCTGCTTGTTGAACACGTTAGTTAATGGCACAAGGAGTGAGCTGAATTTTTGGTGTCTTTTTTCCCCCTGCTGTTGGAATTGTTTGTTAAATTCCAATTACGGGGCTTGTTCAACACCTGTACAAACCCACAGCCATTGTTAAGGGAATAATTTGAGGACAATGGGGTTAACGCAGGTGTACACAAGTGCAGAATTTGGATTGCAAAGTCTCTTTATTACTCTGTGTGCATAAGAAAGAGAAGGAAAGAATTCAGCTTAATTTTCAGATCCCAGATATAATTTGTAGGACAAGCATTTGGAAGAAGGGTAAGTGGGGAGGGGAAGAAATGTCTGAACATGTTCAGACATGGCACTGAACACATATGAAATGGAAAATTAAAAGGAAATAAACACTACACTCCTCTTTCCTCCCTACCTCACCCTCATACCACTTTCATGGAGTCACTTTTCAAGGTATAGCTGCATGAAGCTGGTTGGTAATGATCGTGCACACTGATTGCCTTCAGAGTGATCACAGCTCAACCTGAATGTTTGCATGGAACTGAGGTACTGGGACACTGTGCTGGTTTGCGGTGCCAGCGATCGCCGGCCCCAGTTGCACCCTGATACAATCAGTAAGTTGCGTTAGATGTACGTTCACATGGGTATGCCCTGTCTGGTAGGAGCAAAATCAAGGGAGTTGGGCTGTTTGACTCTCAAGATTCCTCTTCTCTGAAGCTGAGCATGTGTGTAGTCTCGAAAGGTAACCTACTGTCTCATGCCACCAGAGTAACCCTCTTAAGATGGTAAGAACATCAATAAAAGCCAAGAGGATGAAGTCCTAGAGTCTGTAGGACATTTCCTTCTGGTATTGCTATGTTGATACGGAGATTTACAGTTCTGTATAACTTTATGATATCTAGCAATGGGTCATCTTCCTTTGGGGTAATTCCACTAAAGGCTAAAAGAGGTTCATGCAGTATGAAAGCCAAGATCCACATCCCTGCTGTCACAAGTGGTTGTAAATTGAAATTGGTTTATCTTGCAGTTTCACCTTCGGTTTCTTTCCTACTAAGGGAGTTCTTCCAGGCAAAGATCAAACTTTCTGTATTATCTTAAGTAGTCTGTGCATTTTGGGTACAACAAGCTAATAAGCAGGAATAATTATTAGTGGTTAGATAAATGTTCAGATCAGTTTACCCTCTCAGTGATGCGCCTGTTAGAACTAATCTTGACTGCTACAAATAGGTTTGGTATTTGGCATTTCAGTTTATGTAGGAGGGGAGAAAACGGCCGTTGCCTGCGAAATGGTTCAGAAGTTACTTGCTGTTCTTTTTCAATGAGTAATAACTCAGCTGAGTAGCACGACAGGAGTCTTGGGTATGGAACTGTCTGATCGAGAGAGAAATCGGTAGTTCCCTGTCTTGGTTATGCACTAACATAATTGTGTGTGCTCAGAGGAGGACTAGTTGTCTTCCAAACACTGTCAGGCAACCTGGCTTATACTGGAGAAACAGTCAGAGTTCTTTATTAAAAGTTAATTTGAAGTTATGGAAAGAAATATTTCTCACTGATTTGAGACTGTCTGGAAGGTGGCTAAGTCTTTCAGTGAGGTGTCATGGTTTGGTCCACTGGAGATATGTATTTTTCTCTTTGGTGGGTAGTGCAACCTTCTCCTTCCAAAGAGTAGTTGCACTAAGATAATGAGTAGTGATTTATCCTAAAACTATAAGCAGATTAACCTCTGAATTGCAAACTGTTGAGGTGATCTTATTTCTGGCAGGTGATGTAAGTTAGCGGTTATGGTGGTTCTTTGCCTTTGCAATTGTGCAAATTTTGTTGAAACAAATGAAACTTTATGGGTGAAAGACTTAATTTCCTCCCTATGCTTGGATAATAATTTTTAAAAGATAATTTAATGATTTTTTTTTTTTGAATGAGTGTATATACACTGAGCTAATGGAAGATGAAACTGGTGTTGGTATGCTTTTCCTCACAATGTTTACCAATATAGATGGCATTAGTTTCTGCTGCTTGCACCCAATCCTATTGTTTTGTTACTGTGTTAGTAGCATTATGTACCTGCCTTAGAAATTTGTATTGTTTGGCCTGTTCCATACCACATACAGACTCTACAGTATATGTTGTGTTTAGTTTGTTGGATAGCAGCTCTATGGGGTAGATCATCTTGGAACTGGAGGCCCCTTCTATGCAACTAAATAACTACTTTCTGCTAAGGACTAGTTTCTTTAAAACTAGTTTCTTTACTGGGAATGCTTGAACAGGCAAGGTGGGCATTGCCTGGCACCTCATTCTCTCTGATCCCAACAAAGAGCCAGGTCCAGTATTAACTGATTCTAACTTGAGTTCAGGGCCAAAACCAGGGGAATGTGGCCCTGTGAGGACTGATCCTACTGTGCTGAAAAAAGCCAAGAGGTGATGTCCTACTAGATGATGAAGCCAGAGGAACAGTTAACATCTGGTGTTATTTGCATGCTTTTACAACTTGAAGGAGCATTGCCCACCCAAACTGAGTCCCAGATTTCAGATTTCATTTATACTTCTGCGCCTGCAAAACCCGACAAACAGAGCAGTTCATCCAAGAATTGCAGCAGAAATACTTTGTTTTAATCAAATGAGCCCATCAGTGTAGTCACAGGTACCAAAATCTTGGAGCAGTTAAAAATGGGAGAGGAACTACATCTGAACTAAAATGAAGCAGACCATTGTGTAGTGTTTTTGGATGGCTTAAGAGCTACAAATTTATGAAGATATAATTAGCTACTTTTCAGGATAATGGTTGATTTTTAACATAAAGCTCTCTTTAAAAGCTTTAATAAATGTTTGCAGATTTTATGCAAGTAGCACTGCAAAACTGCTGTAATCCTTGAAGATAATTAAATAGATCTGATTATGAACTAGGGGTTTGGTGCAGAAGTCTGGAAGAGATTGATAGGGAACCTGTTTAATACCTGTTTTATATATATATATATGTAAATAATAATGTGTTAATATCTATATAACATCAGTATCTATAATCTATATAACATCAACATCTATAATCTGTATAACACCAATATGTATATAATATCTATTAGTATAGTAATACCTGTAATATATACTTCTATACATATATGTGTGTGTGTGTCTATATATATTTAGCATGCATGTATGTGCATACATATGATTTTTTTTCTGCAACTTTGAGGTCATGGCAACATTTGAGAATGAAGCGTCTGATTATTTTCTTGTCATTTGGGAGGATTTTTTTTAGGGGAGGGCCTGTCTGTATGCAAGAACAGCACTGCCATTGGGCGCTCTGCTCAGCGGTCACCCTCTGTATGAACATGCCATGTGGTTTCCTCTAAGTCAGCTGGTATTAGGCCATTTAAAGACAGGACTTGCAGCATTGCTTGGCAATCCGAAGCCGCAGACATGACTTTGTGACCAGGTAGCATTGTTCTCCTGGCTTACGGTTGTGAAGGCGGATGCTTGTGTGGGAGAACAGAGATGTTTCTTATATAAGCAGAGATAAAGTCCCTTACATATGGATTTTTCTGAATTCATGTTAAGCTGGGCTGCGGTCCTTCGAAGCCCTCCTTCAGCTGCAGAGTTACCATCCAGGTGTGATCCTCTGACAGCTGGAACTCTACAAGTAGTGGTTGAGCTTCTTCCGAGACTTGTCGTGCGCAGAGGGCGGTAAACTGTGGTTTGGTGCTGTCTGGTGGGATAACACAGCTTGGTGGTGATGACACAACTGGGTGGTGACACAGCCACGTGGGACCGTCCGTTGTGATACTTGCGTGGGCTCTCGTGCTTACGATGGTTCACGGCGGTTCATGGTGCAGCGGGGTGGTCCTTGCTGGGAGAATCCTGCTTGAGTCTCGGGTCTATTCCTTGAACAAACGTGGGCCTTTAAGCCAGGGTGCTTGTGCCGTGGCCGCGTCCTGCTCGGAGGGAAGGCCCATGCCCGGGAAGGACCGCCGCAGCCCTGGGGAGGTGGGCTGCTCCGCAGGCCGAGCTTCGACCTCAGGTCGCAGCGCAGCCACGACCCTTGGTGAAAGATCCTGACGAGGGTTTGGGCCCATGATATTTAGATATGCCTGCGGTAATATAATCGGCTGCCACCCACTACTCAGCTTCTAAGCTGATCCTAAAATAACCTTTGGTAGCATGACACATGTGAAGCTTCCCTCCCCTCCCGTTTAATCTCCTGTACACAGCCTCAGTGTAATGTTTATATGACAGTCATAAGGAAGGCTCTGTAGGTGTATCCAGGCCTTTTATGAGAGCATGACACGACATCAGTTTCTACATTTATCTCCCTGCTCCTTGATGTTCTCATCTCTGCCATGCTTTCAGTTTTGAAATGAAGAAAAGTGGTGTGGAGCTGCTCTGCCTCATCGATGGGGTGTGAGTTGCCATCGTCCCAACTTGCTGAGCGCTCGGCGTCCTTTGCGAGGACACATGATTGGGACTTTCCCTCTTCTCCTCCCTTCCCCTGCTGATCTTTCACAAGAACAACAAACCACAAGCAGATGTTAATGGCTCCATGCATAGATATGTATATAGGTAGGCTGTCTGGTTGCTGAGAAGATTTTATTGGCATAAATTTGGAATATTTACAAGTGGCAAATTCACTGGTGAGATTATGCAGACAAGGCTAAATGCGCTCTGAAGGGCATTTATAACACCTTCAGACAACCAGCCTTTTCGTTTATAGGAAAGGAGTTTATATGCCTGTATATATAGAGAGATAGATATTTGAAATGTATGTATGTATCTGTGCCTTTTTTCTTTCTCTGAAATACAGAAGTAGCATTAATATTTCTGCTGCTGGCTGTACGCAAAACGCAGCAATCCTGGAACGATAGGCAAGCTGTTGTGTGACAGCAGCATGGGGCTGTCTGTAATTAAAGCTACTTTCGTAAAGTGGCATTCCCGGGTGGTCGGTCGGGTCCCCCGAAGCTCCTGGGGGACTGCGGGCAGCAGTGGGGTTTCTCAGGTGCTTTGCCAGGGTTTGCCCAGGCGGCTTCCCAGTTGGGTGGTGGAATGCAGCTTCTTGGGCCGACCCTGGTAATGCTTCAGACTTGCCGTGCTAGCAGAGGGCACGCAAGAAATGTAACTTAAAATCCCTGATTTTCTTTGGCCGACAGCTTGAGGGGGAAGAGGAGAAGGGGAGGAGGGTGGAAGAGTGGAGAGCGAGAAAATGCCCTTTTGTAGTAGATTTAAACAAAACAATGTCCAAGAAACACTGCCGGTTTGAAAGCTGTTTGGAGGGTTTGTGTGTTAGAAGTAGTCCCAGCTGAGAGACGTTGCTGAGCAGAGTTCAAGCAAGGAGGCCAAAGGTGCAGCATAAATATAGTTTGTCAGATTGTTGCTGAAATAAATGAACATTATTCCGTGGATTAATCATAACTACGTACATGGCATAAATACAGTCATTGAGTGGTGCCACAAAATACTTAATGGCTTGTAGTCATTGTGCCTTTTGACCTGGAAGGAAAAGGGTGTGATCCTGTTCCAATTATAATCGATGAGCCTTGCTATTGATCTGTGGGAGACTTTGTGAGTGCGGAGAGCGGGGATGGATGATGTGGAGTAACGGCTGGGGGAATAAGTCATCGATGGACTATTCTGTTTATTTAGCTTTGATGGTAGCCTAGCACTTGGTGCTCACTTGCTTTGTGATTTTTAGTGTATTGTCTTAAACCCAAATGAATGTTTTAACAACGCTTTGCCTAATAATTTTACAAGTAGCCTTAGGAATTCATTCAATCATGTAAAAGTGTTTTGCATGAGAGCTGCAATGCTAGCAGAGGTGGAGAGAAGGTGCAGCAGCCTGTCCAAGCAGACACCTCGCTTGGCAGAGGGAGCGGGATGACGTTCCTTGTCTGTAGTCTGACTTGCTATTTAATGTATTTTTATTGGCTAATCAATGTACAATAGGAATCCACTCCCTGGTCAACTTAAGCACCACTTAATTGAGAAATAAATGATAAACCCATTATGCTTTGCTAGTAGAGAACATTTCAGGGTGATTATGGATGCTCTGCTAAATTTTTTGGCATCCCTCGAGTGAGACTAATTGCCTTCCCTCAGGGCGGCTCCACAAGCTTGGGTCACATCCTGGCCTTGATGAAGCCAATGGGAGTTTTCCTATGGATTTTTTTTTTTTTAATTATTATTTTAAAGAGGGCCATTGTATACCAGCCTTTGTCTCTGGTGTTCTGCTTTCCCCTGAATGCAGGACCTACTTTGACCGCTGCGTCTGTTTGGTCGGCTCTTGGCCAAGGCTCTTTGCACGGGGGTACGGATGCTCTCCGTGTCTCCGAATCGAGTCCCTCTGCACTGGAAGGGTAGTTTGTTGGGGAGTCTGCCAGGGGATGGCTGTACCAGCAAACCCTCAAAGCTCTGGTGGCCCTTTGGCTAGTCCGATGCCCTCTGCTCTTTCCAAGCAGCCTGACCTCAGCTGCGCTCCCATCGCTGGCTGCCTGAGCTCGCCCGCCACGGGAGAGTGGTTCCAGCACAGTGATCCACACAGCTCTGGGACAGGGCTCCGACCACTCAGAAAAGCTGGATTTTTTTCAGATCCGGCCTCTTGCCAGCGTGGTGCATGCCCTTCAACAGCCAGTGGAGTTAGCAGTCACAGTGGATATCCATGAGCCCATTAATGAGGAGCTGGACGAGGGAGCGCTGCGTCAGACAGGAGCAGGGCAAGCTTTGTTTAATCGGCTTCTCAAGTCCAGTCTCTAGCTACGACAACTGATTTGCAACGGAAGCCGTCAGGGCAAGCTAGGATACAAAAGCCTGAGGATGTATTATTCTGCTTGGCTTTGAGGCTTTGCGCTGGCTGCTAGTGATAGCTGAGACTTATTAAATTAAAGAAAAAAAAAATCTACTTATTAGGTGCTCTGCTCAGTTCCTGCTCACTGTGCAGACTTTTGGCTGCGCTGTCCCCAGCGCTGCGTCCAAGGCACCATCAGCACCCATCTCCTTTTTTGCCAGGATGTCAACCCGACACCTGTACTCCGTGGCTGGAGTGGAGCCTGCTTGGTGATAGAGTAGGAAGTCCCTTCTTTTGAGGGATTATGACCTGGGAAAGGTCTCCCTGTTTTGGAAGAGAGAATAGATCTAAAGCACTGAGAAACTTTCCAGTTGTCTTCATAATTTCTTGGATGCTAGTGATGCTTCCTGGTACTATTTGAGCTTGCCTGCGTGGGACTTGTGGTCCCCGTTTGCTTTTGCAGCTATTCTGACGATTAGGGGGTTGCGTTGCTCTTATTTCTGCTCTGCTTAGCCCTGTGCTAGGGGAACAGGCTGCGTGCAATTTATAAATAAATATTTATTATTTTGAGTGATGACTGAGAGAGAGGGTATTTCCTGGCTGCAAACGACTGGCTGGAAGAGTTGGAATCTGCCGGCTCTGGGGTGCCAGGCGATGCCCAAACCTAGAAGTTATTATTGTTGTTTTTTTTTTTCCTGCTGTGACCCCTGCCCTTCTCTCCCGTGCAAACCTGTGCCTTGTTCCCATGCCAACTTGACAAAAATAAACACGCTGTTAAGATCGCTCCCCCCGCTGCCATGCAATTAAGTGGCTGGTTTGCACAAGGATGCAAGTAGCTGCGTTGCCTCGTTGCAGATAAGGGTGATAAGGGTCTGGCCTGGAGACATTGCTCCATACCCACAGCCTTCAGTGGGACAGGAGTAACGGTTGCAAAATTGGATCCCAGTTCTTGCCACAGCCTCGTGTGCTGCCACCTCTTCCCTGCCTAGCCTGCCTGGGTCAAGCGCTGGGAGCGCGGTGGAGGTGCTATGTTCTCTTTCTGCCCGTTAATCTGCTGAGTGTTTGGGGCATTGGGATTTCTTTCTTCAGAGCTTGACAGGCACACATCACCAGATGATGGGCTTGTGTGGGAATTGATGTCTTTGAGTGGTTTTGGAGTTTTTGATTGGGTGCTTCTGAGATGTTGGGAAGCCCTCCAAGGGAATGACCTGTGGGATTGATGCCAACTGTACTTTCAGAAGTGACCTGAGACACTTGGAGCTGTTCCCGGTGTTTGGAATTATACTGAAATACCAGCATGATGAAAAAACAAATGTAGAATTGCTAAATGTATGTTGTCCAAAGATTGTGCGAGCTGTTGTAACTCTCCTTCAAAAAAAAACCCCAACAAAAAACCCCAGTGGCCCTCTCATGATTTACTTCAGCTGAGCATCAGGCCATGATGAATCTGATTTGTCTCCGTATATAAGCCATGCATCAGAATTTAAAAAAAAAAAAAAAGAAAAAAAAAGATGAAAATGAAAGAAGTACTTGTAATTTTTTGGGGGGGCACAGAAAGGGCAGTGATGGTATTAGAATAGAAAATGTGAACCAGAGACAGCACACGGAATACCGTAATTTTTTTTCAGGGCATTGATTTGTATCTGATTTAAATTTTAGTGTAGAGAAACAGAATGATGTTTTCCAGGTTCCAGTAAGGTTTTAGTGTATCTGCTTTCTCTCTATGTAGAATTTCCCCTTACCACCTCCAGAAGGAGAATATTTTATATACCATTACTTTAACTACTTTTTGATGTGAACTTAATCATCTTCTTTTACAATGTTTAGGTTAAAGAGGTTTTTATGGTGTTCTGGTATTGGCTTTGAAAATCTTTAGTCACTGATATCTTTGTTGCTCATTAAGTATGTTTTTAATTTTTAAACCAAGACTTCTGTCTAAATGTTGGTTTCTTATGGTGGAGATCTTTTTCTAATTATGAAAAGACTTCCTACGTTTTCAGCTAGGTAGCTGGATTTTTCAGTTAAATGATGTAGAGCAACTAGCATTGCATGTTAGTATATAATTTGAGACAAAATGATACTGTGGAAAATCTGTTAGAAAGTAATTTTTCTTTCTCTTCTTGTAAACCAGAAAGAATAAGAGGAAAACAAGCCAAGGGATTGATCGCATTCATAGTTAATAGTGTAGATACTGATGTACATGGCTGTTTGAAATTATCAATGCTGTGTCCCACATAGCCCCATGTTTGTGAAGGGACCTGTAAAATGTGGCGTTAGATTTACTTGGCCCTGAGAAAATAACGTTTCTTTTCATTTGAAACAAGCTTTCTTGAACAGATTTGGAGAGGCAAATTATGTCTTGTCTAATTGGCAAAATCAGCCCTCCAAGAAATGCATGGTATTTTCAAACCCAGAATGCATGACTTTGCCTGCAAATATTTTGAACGTTATCATGTGAGTTAGAAGCTGAAGCATTTCACTAAAAATTGGGACTTGTGGGTATTCTTCCCTATCTCTCCTAATGTATCAAAATCTGAAGCTAAAGCTTTCTAGTGCCGGGTGCCCAAGTTGAGAAGCTCAGGGCTTCATCTTCAGTGACACTCAGCTTTTCGTTGCCGCCTCTGCAAATGCCGGTGGGTTTGTGGATGTGGCACCCATCAGAAAGTGGTCTCACTTGAGCATCCGTCTAGACTTGCCTCTCTGCTGGAGTTTGCACGGCTGCAGAGCCAGGGTAGCTTGCGCTTGCACTGGCCTCGCGGGCTGCTGTCTTTTGGGTTTGGGAATCGGTATGAAGCTTGTCTGTGTGTGTGTGTGAAAGGGGTTTCCGAGGTGCTGCTGGTGTCTTGGGCAAACGCGGTGCAAGCCCCAGTCCTTCAGCAGTTTGCCGTTAGCGCGGTGTAGCCGGACGGCAGAGGAGCTTGCACCGTCTGGCTCTGCCCCGGGCTTCTCCTCCCAGGGTGCTTGCTGGGCAGTGGGATGGTTTTGTGTCAGTCGGGTTCCAGCGTTTTTCCGGTAAGTATTTGTCTATTGAAATTGAAGAATTGTAAGCACAATTCATCTTAGCGCACAGAGAGCAGCGGGTGTGAGCTGCGCTGACTGGGACCAGACATTGACATACGGGCCGTCATCAAACTAATTGTTGTTTGAATTACCTGTTATGATCCGATGACAAATCTGCTTCGCTCCTGCCACTGGAGCAGAAAATGTAGCTTGAATTGGCGTGATGTTAGCAAGTGTAAACTGTACTTCAACAAGATGGATAAACCCAATTATGGGGCAGACCTGTAGAGAGAAAATCCATTTAAATCTCGTAATGTTAAGCAGAGCTGTGTTTAATTCATTTGGACCAATTTGGGAATGATGTATGAGTGTTGGTGAACATTAGTCAAAGGGAGAAGGGCTGGGGAAAGAGATGCAGTGCTCAGGCAGGATGGCAGAGGAGAGCTGCACCGTCTCAGCGGTTAGTGCTAATGGCTGGGGAAGGCTAAAATGACAAAAAGATGTACTAACTGCTTGTACAAGAACAGCCCAGTGTAAATGAACCAATAAGAGAAACATATGGAGCAGAAAGAATGTGTCGTATTTTTCTTAAAACTATTGATCTTTCCGATTGAGAAGGAAATATATATAAATTGAAAGCATTTTGGTGGTGGTGGGTTTTGTTTGGTTGTTTTTTTTGTTTTTTTTTACTGACTGCCACAAATTTTTTTGATTATTTTTTTCCCCAACTTCTTGATTTTTTTTTTTTTTCTCTTTAAAAGATTTGTCAAAAACCAAGGGAGGAGGCAAGATTTTTTTTTCTTTTCTTTTTTATTATTATTTTTTTGTGAACAAAGGGTAGGGATTGATCACTTCCTCGCGGTTGTTCTTAGTGCTGTGATTGCTTTGTGGGGTGCATTTAATGTGTGCTTATTCAGACATTTTCCAGCTACGGCTTTCCGTATTTTAAAAGAGAATTAAGCACCGCGTTGTGCAGGCAGATTGATTGACGTGTTCCAGAGGATGTGGTTGTTGTACAATAATGGCCTAAGAAGCTGTCACTGCTTATTTACTGGTTTAATACCTAAAATATGTGCGCTAGGCAGTTGTCAAATGCCGGGGAAGATACAAGCGAACAATCTCACGATGGAATTGCTTTGGCAAGACGGAGGGGTTGAACAATGAATGTACTTGACTCTGTTGTTTGTGGTCTTCAGTGGGTTCCAGCAAAGCTAACCCACATGCACATGTTCTGTCTCATTTTGGACAAAAAAAAAAATATTTTCTTCTGTTACTCATTTAAGGCCCTTTCCACAAAAGTTAAAGTAGTGAATAAAGAGGCAGCGTTCTTATTTGCATCCCTCTTTGCCTGTGCACGTCTCATGGTGTATCTGATCGCTTCCCTCTCATCGTCACCATGCTCTGCTCTACTCTTGCAACTCCTGGTAGCAGATAACATGGAGAAGGGAACCCGTCCCAAGGTACGGGTCACCAAGTTTGGCTATTGAGGTCAGCTAGTAATTTTGTGACATTTGTAGAGGCTGCTAAAGCTGGAGTGAAATAACCAGCTGCTGATGTGTAGAATTTGGGAAATCCTCTAGTAATTCCTCATTTCTGGTGCACCTGAAAGCTCTCTGCAATAACAAAAGTGATTCTGCAGGACTCTATTTAAAGTACAGGGAAAAGAGGTGGTCTTCGCTTTCAGTCATCTGTACTTCAAAGCAGATCAATTTGGAAGACATGATTTCATTCTGATATCTGTTAAATTTAAGCCGTTAAAAATATTTTCAAACAATTTTATTTCTGCACTTGGGACTCTGAATGAATAGCACTTCATTGTAATGAAGAGAGATCCATCAACCTTTTTGGGAAGGCAGGTGGACCTTTTTCCTGTCTTGTCCTGAAAGTCCACTTAGCCTCGGTGAGAACAAGTTGAGAAAGGCTTGCTTTAAGGGGATCAAAGAGATCTAGCTCCAGATTGTTTAAAAGGCCTTAGGTCTAATGCACGTGTCCATCGCATCACAAGGACATAGTGGTGCTGGCAAAAAGGTGTTTTATTCCTTTTCTTGGATGTAGCTATGTGGTAATGGTAAAAAGAGCAGTATAATTCACTGTGAGCTGTGACATCGAGGTATACCAGTGTTACTTAAGAGGGTCTGTGTGTAGGTGGGTCCTTCTGGAGAGCGTGGAAGAATCTGTATTAAAATGACAGTGTATAACACGCCGGGAGTGTCACACGAGCTCGTTTCTGGCACTGTCACTGTGGGCGAGCCCTGTCACTCACCCCTCCCCTCGCTGCGGGATCAGCAGGGACAACTAAAAAGCTCTGGGGACTTCATGGTAGCTACTCTTACATTGTCAACACTTCCTCTTCTAATCCCTGCTCTGAGAATAACCAAATATTCAGACTTAGCAACTGTTTTTCCTGCCTAGTAACTTCATCTCCCACAATGTCTGCCTTTGAGAATGTGTCTGGATTGCCCAGTGAACCACTCTGTGTGCACGAGTGTGTGTGTGTGTGTGGTTTCTTTTTTTTCCCCTTGTGGGTCATTCTTTTTTAAGTCCAAAAAACTGGCCCACCAGCTGCTATGCTTTAGAATTGCTTAATACTTTTATTTAATTATTAAATTATTTTTGTTTAATTTTTTTTTTAAACTTGAAGTGTAAACGAGGAATAGAGGGCCTTTTGGTGTCTTGAGATGTGTGTGCATTGCACAGGAACGTTGGGTTTATGCTTAATTAGAAGGTCACTGTTTGTCGAATGAGGCAACCGTCTGCTGGATCCTAGACGCTGACATAGGATTCACTCTTAATTTGGAGACTACAGATCGTATTGAATGTGTGTATTATAGGGTTGTAATCCGTAGCCTGTGACTGTCCCTTAAGAAACATCATTCAGCTGATAAGGATCTTGGGCATGGTGTTGTTTAAACTGGGAAGAAGGATGCAGGAGTTGTTGAACCCAAAGGGCTGAGATGGCTCTTGAATATTACGGACAGTCCTGGTTGTCCTTTAGGCTGGTTATCTCTGCCTCAGTTTGCCCATCTATGAAGTAGGAGTAACACTGCTTACTTAATACTTAGCCTGAGGCAGAAGGTCATATTCTCCGTATTTTGGAAAATATGCTGTCTTGAGGTGGAAAGGACTTTGGAGGAGTGGGGTTAAAGTAAACAAGAGCTGGATAAAATGAAAGAACTGGATTTGGTCGTGTTTTGTTTTTTTTTTTTGTTTTTTGTCATATCCCCCCCCCCCCCCCCCCCCCCCAATATTCCCTTCCCTTGAAGGTCTTTTTTTTTCTTCCTTTTGACTTCCTAACAAAATCATATGTAAAAACATAAGCTGCTGATTGATTATGCCAGCTGACAGTTTGTCAAGAGGCGAGCTGTGTATTTGGACTTCTCTTTCTTTTCTCTCCTACCAGATGCTGATTGTATTCAATAATTATGTATATGAAAGAATTTTCATTATGGCATTGTGGTTTCATGTTCTCAGAAGCATTTGGAATGGGGTAGCCATGAGAAGCCAGATTGCATGACACATTTCAGGCTTTGTTTCTCCCTGACCACATGCACATTTTTTTTTTTCTTTCCTCTTAAAGTTTGAGCAAAAATTGTATTGATTCTAGCAATCTCTTGGAGGATCCCAGTGCAAGTCAGTAAGGCTATAACCTACTGGATGTTTTGAGTTTTTAAGATGCAGTTTTACTAAAGAATGATTTTTTTTTTTCTTTATTGTCCCCTGTGCTATCATAGTTTATTCCTGCTGCAGCACTCTATGGTCCAACCAAAATTACGAGAAAATGAATACATAAGACTTGGGCCATACACACCAACGAGGGCTTGGCTTGTTGCACGTACAATCCTGTAAGAGACTGTGCTAACACAAAATATGTGTCCTCAAGATTGGTCTTGAGGTTTAAACAGATTCTACCATTTCTAAGAGCTGTTTTGGAGCAGATTGCAGATCTCGCTGTGTTGGCCAACCTATTGTAATTTTTAGATGTTAAACTCCCATTTTTATAACAAAAAAAATTTTTATTTTTAAAGGTGAGGAACTATTACCCTAGCAATTCAGCTTTTATAGAGCTGCCTGTAACCAAATCTCAGCAACAGGGCTGTGAATTTTACCTCAATAGCGTGTGAACTTCAAAGTCTATCTGGAAATGTGTGATGCTATGATTGATTGTTGTTTTTTTCCTAACAAGAAACAAACAGAAACGTAAAAGAAAAAAATCACCCTCAAATCACAACATGCCAGGGAATAGAATAGCGAATAATTCTAACAAAAGTATCAACTTTCATTTGCTGCTCATATTTAGTATTTTCCCGTCTTCTGACTTTTCTGGTAAATGGTATATTTTAAAGTGTAGAAGAAAAATGTGTTTTAAGCATACAGGGTGGGCAGTACTGCTAGGGTAGGCTTGTTGGAAACCTAATGCTTCATTTTGGGGGTAAAGTTCAAGCTAGATAGCATGAATATTATAAGGCAACTTTTTGCATGTATCATGTTTGAAGGTATTTACAATTCTGTATTGACTTATTTTTTTGTATGCTATTCTGCGGTTAGACAGAGTGAGTAGAGTCTGTATTATGTTGTGGGTGTTGTTTTTTTTTTTTCAATCAGCATGCAAAATATTGGTTGCATTGGTGTGCGAATTGAGGGGAACCAAATGAATTGGTTTGCTGTCAAAAACCACATGCAAAGTACATAGGGTTTTGATTTCTGCTTTAGTGGTTCTGTTATCATTGTTATTTACAGCGAGAGTGGCTTTTTATCTCTGAGTTTGTGCTCTTTAGCCTACTTTGCAATGGAGTTCTTGGTTTTGTGGTTTTTATCAGCAACATTCAGCCTAGCGTCTAGAGTTCTTAATTTTGCTGTTTGCAAGTCCCATTGCTAGCTAGATCTTTAAACTAGATAAGTAGAAGAAGTGCTTGAGAATTACTGTAGGGTAAAGTTCCTCCACTTGACCACGACATGAACTGGATGGAGTCTGAACATCTCCCTTTCAGGAAAGCTACCTAAGGACAGGTCTGACTTTAAGACTCTCGAGGAGTCTGAAATTGGTGAAGGAGCTGTTTCTCTCAGAATTCTTTACGTGTCTCATATCTTACCGAATCAGGACATAATTATGATTTTTAAAGAATTTAATTAAAAGAATTAAAGGAATTATCTAACTTTTAATAGAAGAGACTCTTTGAATGTTACTTACTTTCAGTAATGCTTTTGCTTCATATTGCCTAGACAAAATACATACTGAAGAAAAAAACCCAAAAACATGAGCCTTGAATTTCCCAGCTGAAGGCTGGTGAATGAATGTTTGGAAGGTGAAGAATTGGTGCTTTTTAAATTTACCAGACATGAACACTCTTGTGTTTTCATATGTTTGAGAGCAGTGGAAACCTCTTCTTGAAAGTGAAAGCTGATGTTTTCTTCCTAGCATCACGCTCCCGAGATCTCGTACTGTTTAAGAAACCTCAAATACTGTCAGCCATATGATAAAATTGAGAAATGGCAATTCTGTTTGCTCCCATCAATAACTTGGGAAAGTCAGCAATGGTGAAAGATTTTTTGCATCCAAAAGAAAGCAGAAACTGGATCTAATGTACTTCATTCAGTCACTACTTCCCTCCACCCCCTCATACGCTGTGCAGGATCCTTCCTAATGGTAGACTAACTTTTGAAGGACAGTGTTTCACTGTACATCTCTCTAATTTCATCAAACTCTTGGTAATAATATTGTATTGAGAACTAAAGCTATCAATTATTGGTGGTGTTTAATAAAGAACTAATGGTGCTTTCTAGTTTAACCTGTGGTGTGACCATAAACACCTTTATGAAGGCTTTGTCTTCTGCTTGACGTCTTTCTGAAAAGTAGAGAAGACTTCATATATCTAGTGCACAACTGCATTACATCCAGCAAAGCACGGGTGATTCTAGAAAGGACATGTGATTTCTTGAAAACACGCTGGAGTGATCAAGGTGGCCCATGTATGGTTGGGGCCCATGGGTTGGGGTGGTGGAGGCTATACTGTGACATAATTTATCTCCCTGGGACTGGAAAACAAAAGACTACATAGAAAATGAGCAATGGAATGATTCATCTTATTGATTGATTGGTATGAAATTAATGGCAGCAAGAAGAGGAAATTTGTTGCCCTTTTTATCCTATTTTGCTGCATGCCCGTTTCTTTTGATTGCAAGGAATTTGTTCCTGCTTGAAGATTTTATTTTGATTTTGCAGCTTGCTGCACTCTGTGGGCATCAGGACCGTAGTCTGTCGGTGACGTAGCATCGCTTTCACGAGAGTGGGGTACGGTTTATAGGCACAGTAAACACCTTCTGATGGTTCATTCCAATTAATAAGTGTATAACCCCCCGTGTGCTGTAGAAGGTGATTTTACTTGATCTTTTGTGATTAGTGGTGAGAAATGTAGCTTTATATATACAAACCCATTTTATAAATTGCAGACTGTATTTAATTAGCATTATGCACCCACGGCCACCTCATCTACACTTCTCCCACTAATCCGTCTCCCTGGGACTCCAGCGCTCCAAACAGCTCAGTGTCTTCAGCCAGCATTTACAGATTAATAAATCTGCCAGGGAAGCATTCCCTCCTTATCAGTTTGTCTGTGGAAATGCCCCCAAATGTTAACTCTGACCACAAGCCCGAGACGAGCAATTTTTATGTCTCAGCTGCTGGCAGCTCTTCCCGTAGCTAAAAGTGCCATGATTTCTGAAACCTGATGCTTTATCCTCCAGTACTAGAAACAGGAGTTTAATTCCCCTGGCGAGGGGAGGAACCCAACTTTCCAGCAGAACAAAGTCAGCTCATTTGTTTCTCATGTTATTTCATAGTCACCAGGCTCGGGAAGGCTGGAGGTTTGGTGTATGGAAGTACTCGGTTACGTTGTAGGAAGTTCCTGGGATGCTTGCTCAGGACACTCGTTTTAACTGGGACCTGGATCAGTCTTTGGGGAGGAGATCCAGGAAACTGGTTTTCTGTGCTACATAGTTCTCAGTTTGTTATCCGCTCAGAGAGGCAACATGTTACATAGCATCTATGTTGCATTTCACAGGTGTCCCATTTAAACAGTTTCCCTTTTCGGTGCCTCCCTTTTTCACTCCCATCTGTTTCTTGGGCAGGGTCAGTCTTTCTCACTCTCTTGTTTGCACAGTACCTAGCACAAAAGGACTCTGTTCTCTGGTGGTGCCTTTGGGCACTACTGTTAGACAAATAAAAGGGTATAAAGTTTGCATCAAACTTTTTTTGCAACCTGTCTTGCACAACGAACTGCCTGTGCCAATCCGTATAATGCAGCGATGTCTCAAATGCTGGATGGTACTGCGTGAAGGATTCATTATGATTTTGTGATCTGTAGTTCTAATACAATGTTGTCAGCCACTCTGGATTGCAGATTTAAGCATAGATATAAACCCTGCCTCGAAACTCTCACTTCGTGAACAAATGTGGTCCCTACAAAGGGCAACAGTAGCAGTCTTGTTACTTAGCTTAATTAAACCAAAGCTGAGTAATATTTTATAAAGTAATTCCTTAAATTTTTGTTCTGCTGGGATTAGAGAAAAACAAACTCCTTTTTTTTTTTCTCCTTTTTTCCCCTTTATTTCTTTCAAATGGCTTCCCTGAGCAGTAAGCAAGGTCCTATTTAGAATACATGTCTCTGGATAGAAGGTCAGATTCCCTAGAAATAATGTAAAATACCTCTCTGTGTGGATGTGCCTTCATCCCCTAAGGAGATGGTGAATTGAACTTTTTTTTTTCCTGTGAGCCCCAGAATCTCAAGGAAATAAGTCTTAAATCAAAAAGGCTCAGACTAATTCTGGGTTAGAACTAGAGAGAGTTGTGCCCCTCCTAATTGAAGATAGAAGTTGACCCTGGTTAGGTCAAGACCTAAAGGCATTATGAACCTATCCCAAGGTTTGGGCTTTGTTAGATGTTCTTCCACATGCTACGAATGGGTGTGGGGAGGAGACACTGTGTCGTCCTACAGCTGTATTGCAAGCTCTTGGTTTCACTCCGCAGCTGATACGTGTCCACGTCAGAGACGGTCAGAGGGAATGGTTTGTGGATAGATGAGAAAAAATAATAGGGAAGGAGGTACGTGGAGACATCTCTCTCTTCCCTACTCTACTGGTTATTTATTATTTTCCCTTTGAGTGTTTGCTGGATCTTACTCTAGTGATGCAGGAAGCTACACAAAGCGGTGAATGGAGCCAAGTTATGTATTGTCTGACTCAACCATCCTTCTCCTTCCCCCCTTCATGCTTCGTGTTTGCTGGCTGTTTAATTTATGTAAAATTGAGCTAAGATTTTAAAATTAACTGTTGGAGCTTGATAATACTTGGAGCTTGATTAAACTAAGACAAACCGAGCGGGTAAAAGATGGCATGGAGAGCCAGGCAGCTTCCCATGTTTATCTGGTTGAAGTCCCAAGAGCTTGCCAGCCTCCCCAGGAGGACAGCATGAGGTGGTGCTGGTTGTATTTTAGAGGTGGGGAAAGCGAGGCATTAAAGAGCTTGAGTTAATTTAATTCTTGAAAGGAGCTGATGTTGACAGACCTAGATGTTAAAAGACAATGAGCTGAATATGGGCTCTCGCTTCCGTTGATCATGTAGAGATTTGTGGTTGTTAAAGGTGGGACCACCTCCTTGATGGCCAAAGCGTGTGTGCCCATGCCCTGTCTGGTCGTGTGGCTTTCTTCAGCTGGTGAGGGACAGGGCAGGGGGCTGGGAAAGCCTGAAGCCACCACACAGCTGGAGTCTGTTAGTGCTGAGAAGTTGACTGAGTACTTGCATGTTTGAAGTATGCAGCGCCTCTGGGACATGTGTGAGGCAATGCTGTTTACTTGTATCTACTTGTTTTCCTGGATAAAACTGCATGGTGTAAGCTTGCATCCGAGGCCACCTCTGTTATTCCTGGGTAGCCTCCAAAAGTATCTTAAAGCGTTTAGAGTCTCCTCTCCCTTGCCCGTGATTTCCTTGGTGGAGCACTGCTGACCAGACCTGTGTTGTGACTTGGTTTCTGATCTACGCTGAACAGGGCTGCTGGGGCTGGTCAGCAGGCACTAGAAAGCTGTTTTGCTATTCAGTTATACTCTCAACCAAGACAAATGCATCCTGGTATAGTATTTGATAATAGGTAGCATCAGCTTGATGCTTCTGCACAGCATTGTTACCTTGAGGAACAGGAACATAAAACAGCATTGCAGCTCCTAAGAAGACCCTGCCGTGTCCCCTTCCTGTAAGTGGAAGAGCCGTGTCCCCTTCCTGTAATTGGAAGAGCTAACTATCACCTTAATCAATGAGCTCCACCTTGGAGTCCACTAAAAGGAATCTAATTTAACTGGAGTAAAACAAAGCTTACTGGAACTACCGGTTGATTGGGTGTTTTCTCCCAGACTAGTATTTTAGCTGATCTGATTTGCTTGAGCCCCATGATACTTGCAATGCTTTTCCTTTTTCTTTCCTCTCCTTTCCTCCCCTCCCGATGCTCTCCAAAGCTTCCTCAAGAGTCGTCCTCTTGACACAGAGGCTGCAAATGCCACTGTGGGCACCCGGAGTAATCCTCAGCTTCATCTTCTGCAGAGCCGTGGCTTTCTCCGGGAGAAGAGCTGTTTAACACAGATTGCATTGTGGTCCCTCCCAGAAGTACCTGGCTAGGGCACTGCATCGTCTTGTGGGAGTAAGTCTCCTTGTCGGAGGTGTTATTGCCAGGCATTTAGTGAGTGTCTGGTGTAATTCAGACTTTGTCTAAGAGTTGCCTCTGCGTTTTCCTTTCAGATAGGGTTTATGACTAGAAATCATATCTTTTCTTAAGCTGATTTTTTTTTTTTCCTGTTGAATTGTGTTAGGCTCCTGCTGTGAATGATTTCAGAGCGGTGTTCCTGCCTGTTGCCTGTCCCTTTTTATAACACATATATATACTATATTGATGTTATTGTAAGGATCAATTTCTGTCAATTCTCCTGAGAAAGCTCCTTGCTGTGTTTTCCTTGGTAGACAAAACCAGTTGGAAAGTACCACAATTCCTTGAATTGGATTTCTGGTGTGATCCCCTTAGGTTCACCAAATGGAGCGTTCCAGGAAGCAACATTTTTTTGCAGACTAAATCTCAGATATGAGGATGAGATAAATCTGAAAGTCTTAAAACCCAACAAAATAAAAACCTCCAAACAAGAATCCCATCAGAACAGTGATGGTACAGAGCTAATCGATGGGCGTATTTTTGTTATTGGTTTGGGGGAGCAGAAAACCCCCACCTTTTATTTTGCCTACTTTGTTGTTTCATGTAAGGCTATAACTGACCCTCTCCTGGTCTGTCCGTATCTGGTTCCTCAAATGGGTCGATGCTCCTCTTCCCTCCCCTCCTCCTCCCCTTCTAAGTTGTGAATGTTGATTTGGGCAGTTTATTCCCGACTGAGATCCAGCAATTGTTTGAACTGAAATGGTTATTGTAAGTGGGTTGGTGTGGGTTTTTTTTTTTTTCCTCTCTCAATGTCGGGACAGCCTGTGCAATGTGTTTCATGAAGTCAACAGCTGAATCTTTTAAATTACACCCTCTTGTCCCCTGCCCTTTCTTTCTCCCTCCTACTTTGGCTGCAGAGTCTGCTGGAGGGGCGGAAAACAAGTTTGGCACTCACATGGTAGAGAGCACTGATTAGTTCCTAAAAGAAGCAGCAAGTTGATTGCTTGCAGAGATGATGTAAGCCGTTGCTCTGGGGTACATCAGGTTGGATTTCTCATGCTTTATCTTATAAAGCCTAAATTAACAGCTGGTTTGGTTTGAGTTCTCCGGGATCTGACTAAAGGATTACAGTCCATTCTCAAGTGAGTCAATCTAGTTTAATTTATTTCAGGTCTATCAAAAAAGATCAATCAAAGCTCTTTTGAAAGTAAAGCTGTAATCGGCCTGTGTACTTAGATGTCACTGTTGTTGTATTTACTTTGCTTCTCTGGTGGAAAAATGTTCAGGCTGCAGCTAAGACTGTATTGCAGTGATTTATTTTTTTTTTTTAAATACAATTAGATTTTTTTAGAAGGTTACTTGTGTTTTGAGAACCGTTGCAGTCTGCATTGCATATACATCTAACCAAGTCTGCTCATGGTTTTTTTTTTGTGAATCCTTGAACTTGAAACTGTACTTGAACTGGGAAGGATCGTGGTTTAGTGGTTAAAAAATACAAGTAGGAGTTGGGAATCCAGATTCCTCTGCTGATTGCTAGACCTAAGACATGACCTCAGGCATCTCCTTTAATTGCTGTTTGTCTCAGTTTCCCCATCTGTACAATAGGAACAACAGCGTTCAAAGGTGATCTAGACACAAAGTAGCTTGTGTTTACATAAGGGTGCGATTTAGAAATCAGCATATTCAACTGAGTGCAACTCTCTGTACACTTTCTTAAATCAGTGGTCTATATTGTTGTCTTAATCTGTGTAAAGCTGGAAATGACAGTATAGCTACTGCTAAACTGTTTTTGGCTTGATAGACTAGCTAATCAGATTTTTGGAAGCCAGGTTGCTGCAGCCTCAGGAAGGAAAGTATTGAACTAGTATAAAACCTCTCTACCAGTTCCTGTTTTTTAAAATCTTTTGGAGCCGATGCGTCCCGGCAGACTTCATGCCAGATCAGGTATCAGCTGGCCTCCTGCCACTGACATAAACTCCATACCATGGTCTCTTGTTAATTTGACAAGAACATAATTGAGTGCCCACACCCTAACTGGATAGATGCTGGATGATCTGGTACTGCAGACGTGTGATAAACATCGTGGAAACATGGCCTGATTTTAGCAGTTGCACAAGAGTTTGTATGAGTTTGGTTTAATTAATTCCAGAACTGATTTTTAAGGTGCTGATTTCTACATGCAGTCAGGGTAGGAGCACGGCATAAAAAATTAGAAAAATACACTACCAAGGCTTCAGCTAGAAGTTGCTCACCTCAGTTCTGTGTTTCGTTGCACGGAGTGAAAGTAAAGTTGTTCATTTAGTGGCACGTAGCTTGGCCTCTCTGAATCCTGTTCCGGTGCTTGCTGGACCTTTGGGAAGGAGGGGTGGCTCTGTTGGCCAGCCTGATGTCGTTCGTGCAGCATTAGACCTGCTTCACCAGTGGAGAAACCCAGTTACAGCCTACCAGCTCACTCTTGCCCCCAGTCCTCCAGTACCTCCCACTGACTTCCATGAAAGTTTGAGAGAGGCTGGTGGAAGTGAGACGTTATGAAGCAATACTTTGCAAAACAGAATGGGTGTCTTGCAAATGTCTTCAGCAGGAGAGAGGTTTGCACAGTAAAGTGTTTGTTTAATACTTGGTGCATTCTCTTTCAAGCAGGGATTATCTTGAACTTTTTTTGTGACCGAGTAGGCCATTTCTTGTTCATTTTTACCCTTGCTTCAGGTTTTAAAAAAAAAAAGGTCAAATTCCTTATTAAATTGGTAGATTTCTGAACGTACTTGCAAATTCAGCTACCTCATGTTGTTCTTATCTGCATTATTTTTCATGTAACTGTGGGTTAGAAATATGTGGCTGTATTTTCAGCTGCTATAAGTTGGTCTTGTGAGTATGCTGAACTACTAGTGGCAATTTTGTTGGACACCTTTGTGATGGGAGCATCTGAGATGGCCTTGCCTGTTTCTGGTCCATGTGACAAATCACTGCTATGACGTGTCCGGGTTCTTGCTTAAGAAAAGCTTCCATATATATTTTAAATACCAGAAATAAATGGCGTAAGTTCCTTTTATCTACAATCTGGCTGTTTGAGTCTTTTTGTTCTAGTCTACTTCCCAGCCACCAAGCAATTCTCCTCAGTCTCCTACCTGAATGAGTGAAATGACTGCCACTCCTCTTTCAGATAAAGAGTATTTTTAAGATCTTCTCTCCACTTCTTTTAAAAGCTAGTCGTTCTTCAGGCAGCTGCTCTTCCATGTAGGGACTTAAAAAGAAGCGGCAGCAGACAGGCGCTTGCAGACTGAATATGGGATTCTTAGTCTGGCTTAGCATATTATTTTTTTTTAAATAGTGTTCATCATACTGAGACAGATCAGTCAGGATGCCACTTATTGTATCACTAGATGATAGAATTGAGCGATGATCCAGCTGAGTCCTCCTGTATGAGTTATGGCTGTCCTTGGAGTATTTTGTACTCCTTCTGGAGATGGATGCAGGTATGTTCTCCTACCGGAGCATTATTCTTGGGAATTTGATTATTAGTCTGATAATAATTTCCAGTAGCTAGTTATTTCTCTCTCTCAAATATGGGGATGTTTTATCAGGTGTTTGAGGTGTGAAGACTGTATCTACTCTCTGTTGGCAAACTGAGGACTACAACAGTGGTTATCAATGTATATTTTCCACTCTATTTAAAAGCCAGCTAACAATTGGTGAGTAACTTCCCATTCCCGTCCTAGTTAGCCACCTCCTCCTGTAAAGCCCCTCGGTGAAGTCTCCCCTTTTAAAAGCCAGGTTGCTGGGATTGCCTCATTTTGATCCTCCCCTGCACCTGGACCTTTTGTAATGCCACCCCCCATCCCTGCTCCTCTTACCTGGGTAAAAAAACCCCAAGAAAGGAGGTTCAGAGTAAATGCTAATAATTGTGCACATAATGTAATTGGAAGCGTTTCATTGACATGCTTATGTGAGCTGCTTCTTCATCTTAGTGCTTGAATGTACCACTAGACTTGCATTTAGCTTCTTGTGGCTGCTCTTTGATGCAGGTAGACCATATTATAAATAGGCTTGTTGCTATGGTGAAAATAGGAGTCCTTGTCTGCTGAGTGTAACCTTTCCTACTTTCCTGGACATTGTAATATTTTTTTTCCCCCTTCCTCTTTTTGAATATGCCATAGTAGAACAGAATCATGTTGTCTTGTAGGGGAAGGAATTTCAGTCGATGAGTTGGGTTGGAGGACCGTGCTTTCAAGGTGTCTTCAAGAAGTTGTGGGTGGTTTTTGAGGGGTCAGGGGAGAGATTGGAAATCCCTTTTGTCATGACTCAGCACTGCTGAGAGATCTGTGCACTTCTCCCCCCCCCCAGTCTTCAGGGAAAGAGAGATGAAAAGCTTTCCTCTGCTCTTTCCATTACCTGGCTTCTCTCAGTTATTTTTACAAGGTTAATGCATTGTGCTCGGAGTTTGCATTGTTGTGCCAATAAAACTTTAATAACGATGATAAGATTGACATGCGCACGGCCAGAAGATGAATCTTCGGGATTTAGTTGAGAAAGGAAGGTGCGTGTTTGTCAGCTGCCTGCAAGGTCCAAGGACTGCTGAGGTTCATTTCAAAGGCTTCAGGGAAGGGAGTGCTCTTCAGGGCTGATGGCTATAAAAGCTGAAGATGGCTGCGCCTGTCCGTTAATCTGTTGAACTCATTGTTCTCCATATCCCCGTTTTATGTTGTTACTATGCTGCATTTTGTGCAAAAGGAACTGGAAAAAATCAAGTGTGACTAAGGGCTTTGTGAGGCAGCAAGCTCTTAAGGAGAAGGGAGGAAAAAAAAAGGGTGAGACTCTTCTTTCTGCTGCTGTGCCATCAAGGACAGCAGTGGCTGCGGCCGCCCCCCAGCACGCCTGATGTGCGTGTACCCCTGGGGCTGGATCTCGGGGAGCCGGGGGGAGGACGGCTGCCGAAACAGCTGGGGCTCGCTCTGTCTTGGCCCCTGTATAGGCTGGGGTGGTCGTGTTGTGTCCGTCCCCCCGTGTCCCCCCCAGCCCCTGTCCCTGGCTCTGCCAGGAGCTGGCTCTGGGGACTGCTGCTCAGCCAGAAACCCACCGCTGTGAAGCCACAGCTCTTGGCTTTCTGCTGAGGGTTTCCCCTGGAGGTTTGAAATAACCTACTCCCCACACCGTCCACCTTCTCTTCAACTTTCCAGCAACGAATCTGTTTCTCATTTAAAGTGTATTTTTCATAACTGCTCTGAAGTCTTGGAAGAGGGAAAGCTGACTGCGTTTAATTCAAGTTCAGTTCTTTCCTCCCTATGACCTCTGTTAGTATTTTTAAATGAAGATGATTAATCTTATTTAAAAAAAAAAAAAAAAAAGCTATGTCACCCTTGAGCTGTTCTAGGGAAGTTTAGTTGTAGTTGCAAATAGAACCAAAGGGCAGGGTGTAGGAAATGCCATGCACCTAATTTTAGGGGATCTAAATTAGAGAAGTTTGTATTTCTCTCCCCTGAAATGCTTTGTAGGAGCATTTGCTTACACCTTGGCCTTGTGTGTAAGGGGTTTAATGCCCTCTTCTTTGTGTTGACCGGAAAAAGCACCAAGTCACTACAAGTGTAGGGTGGCATCAGAGGAGCAGGAGGGCTGTGACTAGCTGACAAAGCTTACGTTTGCTGCCGTTGAATGAAGCAACCCACAGAAAAGGCCAGTCCTTTCACCATGAACTAGTCTCTGGTAACGTGGACTTGGGACTTCTGTCTGCTTTCAATTTTCCTACACCCGTTATTATCAAAGTGTATGGGCAAATATACCTTCAGCAGACTGTTGGCTTCTTCCCTTTTGTTTTCTTGGTCTATCAGGAGTATTTATCCAGAAGAATATTTTTAGAGAGTGACCCCCTCTCCGAATAAGGGTCCTGTTGCCCCAGCATGGCTCTCCCCATCCCCAGGGGTCCAGGTACCATGACGCGGGGTACGGGGGAGTTGTGCCCAGGAGACTGCGGGTGCTGTTGGGCATGGCAAGCCCCCGGCTGCCTGGTGCCCCTGTGAAGCAGCTTTATCCAAGGTGCCACATCTCTACCCCAAAACACTGGGAAGGAAGGGCAGTTCCACGGTGGGAAGAGAACGTGGGTTGGGATGGAGAGTGAGATGGTGCATGGAAAGGTGTCGTGTTCCCTGCTCTTCCCTGTCAGCATCCTGCTTTTTTGTGCTGGCCGGGCTTCACGCTGGGGACTACACCGCTGTGGGTCGTTTCAATAGCTAAAAGAAGAAGTAAACCGAGGGATAACTTGGGTGAATGACCTGCCTGTCCTAGCAAATTTAGTTTAATTTAGATGTTTAAAAATGGCCCTGTTATCTGCTAATATTAGCGTTTTGTGTGACCTGACCTGTTACGTTCGCGACCCAAGCGAGGAAGAGAGGGGAAGCGGTGCTGAATGAGGCTGCTGTACTTGAGGCTATTTTTCTCCCAGCCTCAGAAGCAGGACAATATCCCAGAATAGCAAGTAGTGGGGAAGTCATGCTAGAGCGGGGACAGCCTGCCGTGCCCAGGCCGGCTGCAGTGCTGCCTCCTCTGCAGGACGCAGACCTGAGACCCTGCTCGTTTGTCATCAGTGGTCCCGCGGCTGCTGGGTGTCCACCTTCGCTGCTGGTGTGTTGCCTACCCTGGTGGGTCCCCAAATCTGCCCTGCCGCTGTCGGGACTCTTGCTCCTGCCCGAAGCCCCATGGGGCGATGGGGTAGCCTTTGCAGCACTGCAGAGCATCACCCCACCGTAGGAGGTAGGCTGGGGGTGGCGGGGGGTCATGCACGTGACGGAGAACTGTGATGTGGGATCTATTTCCAGCTATGCCACAAACTTCCCGTTTTCATTTTTGGAGCAAATCACTCAAACTCCCTCTCCGCTGTCCTGCTTGTATGTAAATGGGGCCGAGCGCGCTTTCCTCTCGCGAATAGTCTTTAAATAGATCTTTGCTCAGAGAGCGCTGCGGAGGGCAAGTTGCTGGATGGGTGCAAGACAGTATCAAAGTATGACTGGAGAAGGAGATCGTGCAGGAAGAAACATTGTAAAAAAATTAAATCAAAGTACTATATAGGTTTTTTTTTAAAGTTAAAAAAATCTTCCAGGTCTTCCATACCTGGCTTTTCATCATGAGATTAAAAATGAGCATAAGAGAAAGACTGGCAATGAAAATTTACTATAGCTGTCTTTTGAGTATGGAAATGTTGAGAGGATGAGGAGGAGGGGCTTTGGCAGGTTGGCTGGTCTTGCTGGCCAGGTCTGGCCACTTTCCCCAGCTGGGTGAAGAACTCAGTCTTTCCCAGCTTTCAGCAACCCAGGTGACATTGACAGTTGAGTTAAATCCATGCCTTGGTCAAAGAGGAAGCTTTTGCTTGCCAGTTAAATACTCTGCATTTCCAAAATCCCCATCTGCTCACACGTTTCGTGTTAATAACTCCAAGTGCACAAGCCCAAGGTTGATCATCAGGTACCCCACTTCTCCCCACTCCCTGCACACGTGCTGGGTACGGTTTGGTTGGGGGGGTGATAACTGAGTTGTTTCTTTACCAAATTCAGCAGAGCAGCCCACATGCTGTATGTTTATATTTGGATAAGTTTGGTGGGTTTTGATTTCTACATACTGGGGTAGAGTCAAGCATGTGAGAGGGACTTTCTTTACATTAGTCGCCATCATTACCCTTTTTTGCCCAAAATGCTTGTGATCTCACACTGTGAAGAAGAGAAGCTTGGATCCAGTTACATTACATTATTAGATTTGATATTGACTACCCTGAGAGAGGGTCCAATAAAACGTTTTTCTTCATTCTTAACCTGGGTACCAGCATTATGGGTCTTTCTTGGGTTTGGTGTCATTTGCTTATAGGATAACTCTTCACTTTGGGGGTATAGTTGTGATGCTGCAGAGAGCCAGTAACAGCCGTCAGAGCACTAAGGAAAATGTTTTCAAGACGCATGGCTTTGGCATGTTTTCTGCCTGTATTTTTATCTGCTGTGTCTGTATCTGGATGGTCTATCTGATGGTTCCTGTCCAGGTATGTTTGCATCTATTAGCACCATTTGTAAATCACCTTGGCATTCACCATCTGCCTGAATGGTGTTAAATAAATGTGAGATCCCTGTCAAAATGCAGTCATCGGAGTAAATTAGGCTGGATTTTGGGGGCTGGTTTTATCAATGGCATTGCTTCTGCCAGTAATTTTGTCCATTATTGGAAAGGAGAAATTAAAATCATAGAATCAAATCAGAATTGAAATGAAACCAGTTGACAGCAGTTGTGGGCAACCATGTGATTTGGGGAAATGGGCTTAAAGCTGATGAGGCAGAGTGACAGTGCAAAGAAAGCTTTTTCTTTCTCAATTTTTTTCTCCAGAAGAACTAACTTTTATGTTGCTTTCCAAAGTGTCTGCTGCCAATTGATTTATCCCCTGATAATAGTCTTAAGTTTAGTTTGTCTTCTGTAAATATACGCACAAGTTGTAACAACAAACAAACAGTGTTTCTGCCATGTATGTTAAGACCTGCTGTATATTGTGGGGGAGCAGGACAAAAGGTCTGTGCTGTGTTGCACCAGGGCTATAAATGTCTGCCTGGGAAATGGTAGGGAAGGATTTGCCTCTTCATGAGAGGCTACGGGGCAGGTTTGCTGAGAATATTTAGTGAGTGTTAGCAAAGTTGATCTTAAGCTGCCAAGGATATGGTGTGTTTTTTCTTGTCTCTTCCTAAGTCCTGCTTTCACTGGGGTTTTTGTGTGTGAAATGTATGAGAAATCCCACCAGAGCAGAACCGAAGTGGAAATGGCCTCACGTCTGTAATAAGGGATGCGGAGAATATCTGTTTGATTTTTGAGATCAGCATCCCATCCTTTTCCCTTTATGAAATCTATATGTTTCTCAGTAGATTGACATCTCTTTCACAAGGGAAAACATTTTCCTATATGAAGAAGATACCCAATGCCTTTGGCTGCCTTTCTGCCCCTGTTTCTCACTGCTGTCGGTAGTGATGATGGTGAGCATTGCCCAGTGTTTCACCCACCGCAAGGCTTCTGAACCTGAGCTGGTGTTTGCCCAGGGAGGTTCAGACGTGATGGGGCTCTGGAAGGTAAGAAAACTAGTTTAAATGCAACAAAAGAGAGAGCCTGAGAAAAGGTGGAATAAAACAGTCTGGTACCAACAATGTACAGGTTTGTTTAGGATTACTGATCAAGAACAGAACAAAGTATACCCACTGGGACCCACATCTGAGTGAAGAGCAATGGTGCAGGGCTTGGCGAGGCTGCAGTGAGGATGCTCTGCTAAATGAGTGGTCTTGGGGATGGGCATTTTAATCCTATTGCGTGGGTGGAAAGCGTAAGGGATTGGAAAATTTGGGATTATCTGCAAGGTCCCTTTACGTTAACGTCAGCGTACTTTGAATGGATCCATGTATTAGTTTCATTCATGCAACTGGGCACTGCTTAATTTATCATGGGTCCGTAGACCAGACAGTACCTAAAATGCTCTCAGATTACCATCTGATGTGGAGGCTGAAGCAGAAAGCTATATTGGGAGAAAGCAGGATAGATGGTTCTTTTGCCAAATGAACTTTATGGAAAGAGTTAATTGCTGGATGTTTCATGAGAGCCATGACCTGAGCCTCTGTAGTAATTTTTTTTAAACAGAATCTGCTGTTAGACACTTCCTCACAGTGGGAGTTTCATTTAGATGTGGAAAACACTTTGGGACTAAAAAAGGGGAAAAAAAAATAATACAGGTGTGTTGCATTTTTTTTTCTGGTTTTATCAACTTTTATTGTGCAAAGTTAGTGGTAGGGTGCTAGAAAGGGACAAATAACCAGCTCTGACTGGGTTTGCTGATGTGACACCATGGAAGATGGGTCAGTTTTGCACTCATCCATTTTTTAGTGGCTTGAACTTTGTCGGTAAAGCAGCAAACTCTCTGGTCACTCTTTGGAGAGTTTCCACCTTGCAGGCACAGCCTGTCTGTAGTCGGGCGTGCGCCTTGCAGAGCAAACAGGGGCAGAAGGTTTAGTACACAGCATTAGCTTTGAAGCAAACCTTTATTTTTCTGCTTCAGGGTTTCACATCAAGTCACACTCCCTCCTCCCACATTTTCTTCCTTGCCATCTCCCTCTCCTCTTCCAGGTTTCTTATCATCACTGTACAGGCTAGCAGCTTCTTTCAGCCTTGCAGCTAAAGAGGGCTTTGCTACAGCCAAAAAAAAAAAAAAAAAAAAAAAGAAGAAAACCAAGTCCCAAAACACCCAACCCAAACCCCAGGTCCTGTCCTGATGCTTGTCTCGGTGTAACCAAGGCAGCTCAGTAGCCAGGAGATTGCTGAATGGCTGGAAATCGCAGCTATCTTAAGTCTATGGAGGGGCCATGTGTGCGGCTGCATCTAAAATTTTTATCACCACCACTGCAGGTGAAAGGCTTTCATTCGGCTGTGCTGGTCCAGCAAAGTCTATTTTATTTATGTGCTTCCAAGCCCTTAAAACTTCTTTTAGGGTACATCAGTAGGGAGTTAATAGAAACTTTGAAATAGGAAAAATGCCTGTGGGTTAAGCAAAAACCTAGTTGACCAACTTGAGCATAAAGCTGGTACTTAGTTGGTAGGTCATTTACTGCAGGGGAGAGGGGAAGGTGGACTGCTGGACCACAGATAGCATTTCCCAATGGGAAAGAAGTTGTAAACACAATTAGCAGCTCTTAATTTGGGAAGCGGCATACATTTTATTTTTCTTGTGTTTGTATATTCTTGTAGAAAACGCTTCTAAGTCTTAACTGCAGTCGGTTGTTGTTTTAATATTAGCTCAGCACATTTATTTGTACACATGAACTACAGTAGCACGTATATGGGCCGCTATAAAAATAATCACATTTGGGAAGAGTGAAAATATTCAAGGGTTTGTTCCCTGCAACTTCCTTAAAAAACCCCAGCAAACAAGAAGTGCCTTCACAGAGAAGTTTGACTCAAGTTTAAAATTTCTTCCGTTCAAGTTCTTTTAAAGAGAAGCAGGGTTTTATTTTCTTTAAAACAAAATGTAGTTTCTTAAAGACTAAAATGTCTTAAGCAGCAGCATACTGCTCTACCTTGTTTCTGCTAAATGGGATTATAAGGGATTTAATTCTGTGAGAATTTCTGTGTTGCAGGAGGTGACTTTTTACAGCATGTTAGGGTGAGCGGTATGTGACACTCCTCCAGTTCCCATCCCATCCCTCGGCTCTGACCCGAGCTTTCCCTCGGTGCCGGTACCTGAAAGTCTGGGGCATCTTGGATCAGGCAGGACGGGGGAGTGAGAAGGTGGGTCAGGAATAAAAACCTGACTTGAGGACGGGGTAGTTAGAAGCAAATTGTATTGATTTCTCCTTGCAGGTCTGACGGTTTTGAAAGCCACTTGCTGTGCGGCTTTAAAGCTCTTCCTGCCATATGTGCAGTCAATAAATGCTGGCGACTCAGCCAGCACTGCGCGGGCACTGATCTAGCCATACCTTGGAGCACCTGTGTGACTCGAAATACACTGCAACCCGCAGGGCTGCTGCAGCTTTACAGTTAAGCAGGTGCTTAAGCACTTGAGTGGATCAGAGACTGTAGGCGCTATGTTAGCTCCTGTCTGAACACAAATGTTGTCTTTACTTTTTTAGCAAAATATTGTCCTTGCCTTGTTTTTCTTCCCGAGTTTCATCAGTCTCTTTCTGGCTTTTTCCAAGCTAAGTGATTTTTCTGGCACGGTGAATGCACTGCACGTAGTAAGAACCACGACTTGAAATGGAGTATAATAGAGAGGGAGAGTAGCTGTTCTGATTGCTGTGGAGCACCGAGAGCAAACAGACTTCAGGAATTTTGGAGAGCCAGCTAGATTGTTATATATTTACTTACTTTTAATGTTGGGTGTTTTTTTTTTTTTTAGAGGACTTTGAAATTCTTGGTGATATTAAGGAGATTTAGGTGCAGAATTTGAATCTTGGGGCTGTCTCTTTGTAAGCTACCATTGCTGCCCTCCATTTATCACAAGGAGAAACTGTTCTGCCAGGATGCCTAATTCTTGAATGGCATCTCTGCAGGTAGGAGGCGTATAAGATTTGTTTCAGTATCTCATTTTCTTTCTTCCCATCCTAGTTTTGGCAGTTGCTTCTTTGCATACTCATTTTTTTATATATTTTTTTGGCTGATACACAGATAATTCTGCCTTTTTTTTGTTGTTTTTTTTCTCTTCTTTTTCTCCTTCCCTCTCCAACTCCCTTTGCGTCCCTTGTAGCTCTAGAGAACTGGCTTGTTTATTGCTGATAGCATGGTTGATGCCAAGAAATCCTGACTCCTGGTGCATTATCGCGGGGCTGTGACGCAGGGCAGGATCACGTTCCAGATCTAGGTCTTGTTTATTTTGGATCCTTCTCGTGCTGTGGAGCAGCAGCTAGTACTTGACTTCTCACGCTGCTCCATCGGCTCCATCTTCTGCGGCCCGGGATCCTGCCGTCGCCTCGCATGTGCCTGCCCGGTCTGCTCGCCTTGTGCTCCAAACCCCTGGGGAGAGAAGGGCTGGAAAGGGAGCTGAGGGATTCCTCGTCATGAAAAAGCTTTACTGAGAGGCCGACGGGTCCTTTTGTATTAGAAACTGTGACTGGAGGGTTATTATTTGTTGTGGGTTTGTTTTGTTTTTTTTTTTTCTTCTGTAGTTGTTTGAATTGCCTTTTTAAGAAAGGAGGAGTTGGGCTCGGAATTGGTGATGTTACCTAGGGTTTACAGATTCAGAGCACCTCTGCATTTGTTACTTGCAATCCTGATCCAAGCTCATTTATCATTTCACAACTCAATGTTGAGGTTTTTCTCTCTTTTTTCCTTTTTTTCCCCCCTCTCCCCACCTATTTTTTTTTTCCTCTGCATATTGCTTGCCCTGTGCAACAGATGTGAGGATCTGATCCCACTTCCATTGAAGTCAATAGCCAAATTCCTATCGACTTCGCTGACAGCGAGAGCGAGCCCCTGTCTAGGGAGTGAGGATTAGAGCTAAGTAGGAGTAAGTAAAGTACAATAAAATCAGAATATCCTACTTACTGCTTAATGCCATGAATTCTGTTTTGAAGAATTTCTGTTTTGAATCCCATGGCTTTTTATGCTGGTGAATGCCAAGAGCTGAATTCACGGGGGTGGGGAAGAGGAGGAGCTGACAAGCATAAGAGGGTTTTGGTTTCTAGAGTTAGGAGGGACATTGGTAGAAAGGAATGAAAAACAGTCTGTGATTCCTTCATGACCCTGCAGTAAAAGGACTTCAGCTGATGGATGAGGGGCTTGGTTTGGCAGACAGGCTGCACTGGATCCACTTTTGACCATGTCAACCAAGTGTCACCGTCTAAATCTGGAGTGCTGTTGTGTATTATGGGAATATAAATAAACCCAAAAAAGGCTCAGGAAAGGGAAAATGGTTGGACAGAATCTTAAAATAAAAAAATTATACACAAAAAAAAAAAAAAGATCGCCCCCTTCCTGTCCCCTTCTAAACACAAGGCTAAAAAAAATAATACGAAAAACCAAAACAACCCCCCCCAAACAAACAAACAAAAAAACCCCAGGCCGAGGGAGGGGAGTAGCGATTACTTTCTAGATGTTTTCCTGCAGGACCAGCCTTCCCAAAGGCATCCAGATCCGCTCCAGGGAGACGGTGGTGAGATGTTCCCACGCGGCCCCTTCTGCAGCAGCCCCTGCGCCCACCCGGGGGTGCGGGAGCTGCCCGTCCCCGGGGAGGGGGCCGTGACCGTGGGCTTCCCCTCCTGCCCGAGGTGTGGTGACACGTGAGGGTGTGTGGACTTGGACCCCCGCAGATAGCAGCACGGCCTTTAGCACCATCGCCTCGCGGGGCCCCACGAGGAAGAATAGGGCTGTTATCCTGGCAGGGCAATATTATCCGCGTTTTACAAGCAGGAAGGCTGAGGCGAAGGGTTTATTTTCGTGTGACTCATTCAGGATGGACCGGGAGCCTGTGGCGGACGTGGAAATTCAACGTCTCGCAGAGCCCTGGTCCTGTGTCGTCTCTCCCCGTCCTCCGAAGCTTGCGGGTTTGCACGATGTAGCAGCCGGGGATGCTTTTCTCGTTAGCGATGTGCTGCTGGCACACGTCTGCCGACTCTCTGGGCAGCGTGCGGAGGTGCGGCTTTGTGTCGGAAGGGGTGACGGGGGGCTGCTGATTTTCGGGAGCGATCTGGTACTGCCGGAAAACACGGCGACAGAGAAACGAGCCCTGTTTCTGGGGTCGTGAACCCCGGTAGATGCGACGTGTGGATTTTGCTGCGCCGCTTCCTTGTGTCACTGCTCTGCGAGGATGCTTTCTTTGCTAGCTTTTCCTTTCTTTTTCCCTTCGCTCTCTCTTTTGGCCAGGATTTTAACATATATCACAGGCTGGTAGGCTAAGAGCCTGGGACTTCCCCTCACCACACTCAAAGTCTTTGATCTTTTGCTTTGGAGGTAACATCAAAAGAATGGCTGAGAAAGACAGCCAGCGCTGTGAAGTTCAACGTTCAAGTTAATAGCTTGACTGAAGGTTGTGCTGCATTGCTGCAGCCGGAGTAAACAGAGGCGAGCGCACGCATTTCCCTGGAAATGGACCCTAGTGCTGCAGAAGGGCTTCATTTGCATTCGCAATTAATCTAGGCCCTACTGAAGGGCAGGCTTGTAGTTTTGTTACTTTTTTTTTTTTTAAATTCCTCCTGCACGGGAGAAAAGTGGGACAGGTGGTGCAGGGAGCTGCTTTACTCGGTGGTCCCAATGGCTGCGGTGGCCACATATGCACCCTTGCAGCCCTGTCCTGCAGCTTTCCTGCACTTTGTTATTTCTGGGTTTTCTCTGTTTTCAAAATGATTAAGCTAAAGTCTGTTGGCAAACAATTACATTCCCCCTAATAATAATAATACTACTACTACTAATAATAATATCTAACCACTCCCTGCCCAAGCATACAGTGGATAGTATGGATTTCCCCATGCCAGAATTTTTTTTTTTTTTTTTTAATTCCCTTCCCACTTCTGTTTGAAATGCTCCTGATGTGTGGGCGAATGGCTGCGCCATCTATTTTTCCATTGCCATCTTCTGCTATTTTGGTGGCCTGTGTTCTATGTGTGTGTGTGGAGGTTGCTTTGATTTTTTTTTTTAATTTTTTTTTTTAACTGCACTGCAAATAAGGTGGGGAATTCTGTATGATTTTGCATGATGGTGCACAGCCAGGTCCTTTACTGCATGTGTTGGGGTATGAGGTAGAAGCTGCTAGGCAGCACGGGATAGTCACTAGTTAATAATTTGGCATTGGTGGTAATGATGTTGGAATCAGTTTCTGAGGGGCAAAACACTGAAGACTCCAGCAACTTCACTGAGGTGCTGTACGCTTGTGGATAAATTGGCCTGATATCTTACATTTACAAGTGTAAAGCATTGTTATGCGGGACTGATGGGATATGGGTTTGTCTGCAGTGTATTGTGGTGT
This sequence comes from Buteo buteo, assembly GCF_964188355.1. Lineage (NCBI taxonomy): Eukaryota > Metazoa > Chordata > Aves > Accipitriformes > Accipitridae > Buteo > Buteo buteo. The sequence goes on from NC_134174.1 coordinate 59,780,854, forward strand.
GTATGTATGTGGAATGATTGATGTGAGTGTTACACTCTATAGTAAAGTAAAACCAGAGGGCTCCGTTTGTTTTCAAACACATTTGTATGAGAGATGCACCAAGGATACCGTTAGTCCCCAGACAGAGGCGTATTCTTCTTTATCCTGGAACAAAATAGGAGACTCAGATGAGAAAAGTTAATGGCCTTAATAAACTCAGAGAGGAGGTTTAAAATTACTTTGAGAGTGAAAGCACTTTGTCCGATACGACTCAGACTTCTGGAAATTTACTTATAAAATAAAAAAGCATTAGTCGCTATATTTTTGCACATTTTTGACCTTTTGAGCAGAGCTTTGGTGTGGGTCTTAAATCACCCACCAGTGCAAGAGATGGGTTTCGCGAAGGAGCAAAGCCAGTCAGGCACCCAAGTCCTTATGGCTTCTTGGAAAAATCCTGACCTGAATACTTTTCCCTGTTGAGTGAATTAACTGCTCTGAAGTGTGTGGGAGTTCAGGACATTCGTGCCCTCTCGAGGAAATGTGGAATGCTCCAGAGGGTAATGACCCCACTGGATGAGACCACAGGGTTCTTTCTACAGGGACAGTGAGGCGTGTTAATTTTTGAGCCAATTATCATTCAGAAGCGATGGCAAAACATCCAGCTCCACAGAATGACAGCCCGAAGCAGGTCTCGCAGGAGCTGCTGATCTTTTCCTGGACCGATGGAAGAGGTGGTGGATGATTGCATTGAGGTCCTGCATTTTTCCTTTGCTGTTCTTCTCCTGCTTGCTGGATAAAGAATTATTTCTCCTTTTTTTTTTTTTTTTTTAACAGAATGCAACTAATTATTCTCATTAAACCCATACACAGTCAGAGGAATTTTTCTACAATATTTGGGCTACCTCGATAGCTGTTACTGGAAATCTTCCACGGGAGGGATCGCCTGGGGAGCGGGGAGGGCAGGGCAGTTTGAGTTCCCTCTGCCCTTCAGGTAACATCTTAATAACAATATGTTGCAAATCCTGGTGTTGCTTATGGGGGGGGCAGGAGGAAAAGAATAATAATTTTCAGTAGATTAGCAGCTATTGTATCACTGCACGTTGCTTAATAAGCCTGATGTTACATGTGAGAGGTAAGCTCCTTAGTGGGAGTAAGGTGCACTGTAGTGACCTTTTGTGTGCAGGTCTGTTGAGATGAAAGGTCCCTCCTGAGGTTACCGGGTTAGCCGTGTGGCATACAGAAACACTGACTTCAACTTATTGTCCTGCACAGAAGCTCTGCAGTCTATTAATGCTCTCCAGAATCTGTGCAGGAACCTGGTTTTTCTTCCTCTGATTCCACCTAGGACAAATTTGACTTGGAAATAGAACAGAAATGCTGTGTCATGATTTTTAAAATAAATAAATAAGCTATTGCTATGAAAGGGAGCTCATTGATCCTTACTTGCTTCATTTATAATTACCCTTGTATGCAGTCATCCCACCTCATCTTTAAAAAACAAACCCGCCTCTCAGAACCCCACCAGGCAGCTAACGTGGCTTGTTGTGTCCCTCCCCGCCCTAGCCTCTTCAACCTCAAGAACTTATAAAATATAAGTGTCCACAATAAGATTATAAAATGTTGTAAGATTGGAGCCTTTGCTTTCCTGGCTGTTCAGTAAATACGTCGGTGTCTCTTGGATGTGCCCTGAGGCTCTGAAACCTGAGGCCTGCCCACATCTTGAGTTCTACTTTCCTCCTTGCAAAGTGCCTCTGGCTAGTGGAGCTGTCGATGCAGCCCCTTCCACCCCCCGCCCTGTGAAGAAAAAGCCTTTTTTCCCCCCCCTTTTTTTTTTTTTTTAAGACAGCTGTACAGCTGTAACAAACCTCGAATAGCTCCTGTTTTTTGTTTTTGTTTTTTTGTTTTTGTTTTTTTTTTTTATCAGTTGCAGGTAAGGCTAAAACCTAAAATATTCATTTGACCCCTGCGGGTCCAGGGCACTTAGCGCAGGCATGTGAAAGCTCCAGTGCCGCCAGTTTGTCCGTGGCTGTCCCAGTGGGTCCATGGGGGGCTGGCATGTGCCCCGATCCTCTGCGGGGACCACCGTGTCCCTTCGGGGTCCGTGCCGCTGCCCCAAGGCCGGGGTTGGTCCCTTGGCTTTCGGAGAGCATCCTGTAGGTGAGTGCTCTTTTTGCAGGCTGGCTCCTGGGTGGTCCAAGGCTGGGCTGTCATCTCCCGGCGTCTTTCCCGGGGGATTCCTGCCCTCTCTTCTCTTGCACGGGCTTGTCGCACCTCCAGCTCTCGCCCTCCTGCGAAGCAGAGCCAAACTCCCAGGATTTCGTGGTAAATAGGCTGCCCTGTGCCGGCTTCGGGAGGGTGAACTGCTGTGCATCCCCGGTTCGTCTTTTCTGGGGGAGCGCGGTGTTCGGCTGGCGTCCCTCGGCCGAGGGGGGCTGCCGGGGGTCCCCGCTCCTCCTGGGAAGCCCTGGCCTCTGCATCCCGACGGCTGAGCTGGGGGTATGCCCCATCCTGGGGAGAGCTCCCATAGGGAGCAAGGCATTTGCTAATTGTATCAGAGTGGTGGGGTTGGAGCTATCTGCGTTTAACTCTGCGTGAACCTGATTTACCATCCTCAGAGGAGATTTTGCTCCCATTACAAAGGCAATTTTGTCTTTTTCCTCTGCTTTGTGGCTCTCTTAAGTGGAAGTTGTTTTTCTAGTACCTACTAAGTTCCTTTAATTTTTTTTTTCTTTTTGCATATTCATACCAACAGGGAGGGAACATAATATACACGAACAGGCTCAAAAAACACTCAGTGTTCCCAAACTGCGGTCCTTTAAATAAATAAATAAAAAAATCGCCTTGTGGGCCAGCCGGTTCAAAATGCCTGCACTATATTTAGCAGCAAGAGCAACATTTTCAGCTATTTACAGATTTATACGCTCAGGGCTGCTCTGATGACTCCTTTGTTTTAACTTTGGGGCTGCGGCATGAAAGTGTGACAAATGCAAATCTGGGGAGCGCGGGCGTTGTGTCTGCAGGAGCGCAAGCTCTGCTCCCCGGGGCCACAAGTTAGGTGTTTGCTGCCGGATTGCAGCAGAAAAGCAACCCTCACCTCTCCAAAACAAACCTTTTCCACAACCACAAGAATTTGGCGCATGGGGCAGAGTCCCTCCAGGACATGAGCTATTGCAGAGCTGCTGATACCCTTCTCCCTGGGACAGAGGCCCTCTCCCAGCCAGCATTTCTACAGGGATTTTTTTTTTAAATTGTGATTTTTTATTTTTTTTTTTCCTCCTGCCTCTTTTCCCCCCACCCATTGAGAGGAAAAATGCAGGCTGATGCATGTTGCATTTTTCCTTGTGCAGAAGAAAATCTGGTTTTTCTTTTTCCTATAGATACATGGAGCAGTGTATGATTTTGACTTGCTGTTTAAAAAAGTGGGGTTTCCTTTATCCCCCCCCCAAATTCATTAAAACAAAAAGGATTATTTTTGTGTTAGTGCATTGTGCTGTTTAACTTTTGTTTCTAGTCACTTTAGCTCGGGGAGTGGATGGGCCAGTATAGCTGTTTTGACTTAAGAAAATTTCTCTCTCTAAATAAACAAAAAGAACATTTATCCAAAACTTCCAGTAGTAAGTTTTGTACATCTTTGTCCCTAAAATATGTTAATTCAACAGAAGTCACTTAAATTTAATGCATAACTTACTTGGAAATTCAAAATGCCTTTCAAATGCCACACCATTATTTGAATTTTACAGGAATGGGACTTATTCTCAATGGAGTGCCTTTTTAATCAGGAAAAATAATTCACAGCGGTCTCAGTTCTGGACTGTATTTGCTTTCAGATCTCGTCTATCTGCATCTCCTTTAAGAAAAAACCCAACATTTTATTTGGTCTTGAGGAAGAGTTTGTGTGGCTGATGATTCAACTAAGAATATTTTTAAAATACTTCATTTAAATACCATAAATGCATATTGCATTGTTTTGGTGGTGCTGGAGGAAACCAGAAAATAAATACGTGGGGTGGCTGCCCAGGAACAAGAGGTGACAGCACAGATTTAGTGAATGCTTCATTTGTTTGGTTTTGCTTTCATCCCAAATGATTCACTTAGTCCTCTGCCTAAATATAATTCTTCCTACTTAACCAGGAGTCAGCTTTGCCTCTGGCCAGACGGGGTGTCTTTTCCATGGGTATCTGAAGGCAGGCCTTCATCTTTTCCTCTCCTGATGGACAATTGAGACATCCAGCTTGCGTTTGGAAGGAAAATGGGTGCAAGCGGTCGTGCCGGCCCCACGGACTAACGCCGCCGGAGAAGCAAATAGGAGGATTATTGATAGGGGAAACAACTGGTGCTGAATCCTGGGAGGGAACGTTTGTTTCCCGGCTCTCTAGGAGGTATTTGGAAAGAGCCGTAATCCTGGGTTAGGAGTAATTTGTTACAGCAAGATGATACTTGAGTGGCAGGAGGATTCTGGCGGAGGCAGCAAGAGGGTTTTATTCAGAGGAGTAGCTGGTCTCACAGAAGGTCAGTCTGACACAAATCCTACCCCAGCCCACAAGTTTTGTTTCTCAGCCAGCACAATTAGCTGAGGGGACTCTCGACCTCTTTTACATCTTTCAAAGACATCTCCACGCATCTGAGCTAAAAGATTACGGTGAAGAATGTGGACCAGGATACGATGCAGTGGGAAGTGGTTTTTTTTTTGTTGTTGTTGGGTTTTTTCCCCTTTCTTTTCCAAGGCAGGCTTTCTGAAAAACAAAATAACCTCAACAGCAACCTTCTCAGCCTCTAGGAGGTTAGAATATTGCTGGTTTCAGTGTTATCTCCGGGACTTTTTCCTGAGGTTGCCTTTAGGTTACATTTTTGAGTTAACTTTCTGGGTTTGTTTAAAAAAAAAAAAAAAAGGATAGACAGACAAAAGTTACCAACCCTGGGGAAAGAGAATTTTGCAAGTTCTTGGTTTTCATGAGGGCCTGAAACCTTTGGAGACATCTATTCTGCAGTAACCCCTTGTTGCATTGAAGGCCCAATCGCACATGGAAACCACAAGGGAGGCGACAGGAAATTCGGTATGAAATTTGCTGGGTTTACTAGAGAGTGGCTCCCGGCAGTTCACCCAGAATTGCCACATCGACAGGAATTTTTGTGGTAGTGATTCGAGTCATGAGTTTCACTTACCCAACAGTGGGAGAAAATATGACTCTTTCAGTAAAACCCCGTTAGGCGACATTACAATAACAAGCGAACAGCTAAATTCTCCTGTAGCACCTTTATGCCGGGATCCCACCCACCTGTGCCTCTCATTCGCAGGTACTTCACAGAACCCGAGATGAGAATTTGGATCAAAGAGTGAAAAAAAAACCAACCCAAAACCCAACCCAGATAGTCTGGGAGGCCCCTTCGGAGGGGGATGCGCCTCATGGGGCATCCTTCTCCCATCTCGCCCTTGTCGCACGTCTGCTGGCTTCTCACAGCTGGAGGAGCCAAGCGCTGGATCAGCCACCTCCCTTCTGGCTCAGACTTTGTAAACTGAGGTTTCTGAAGCCGTGCAGCTCCTCACAGAAAGCGTGTGACAAACCGCTTGCTTGTATTCAGCCTCGTGGACACGGGGCACGGTGCGGCCTTGCTGAGGGCCGCTGCCGCACAGCCACCCTGCTGCCGCAGCCAGCCCCGGCCCTCCTCTTCTTCCTCCTCTTCCTCCACGCCTCCACACCATGAGAAACCAAATCAGACTTTTTTTCCACCCGCCCCAGTAGGAAATACTTGGGAGAGCAGACTGGGTAACTGCCAATCTCTGATGACAGTAACAAATGATGAAGGCAGGTAGGACTGATCCAGGACATAGGTGCACAAAGATAGGCCTCTCTCTGTCTTTTTTTTTTTTTTTTTTTTTTTTTTTTTCCTTCACACACATACATGCAGTGGAAAATGGTACCAGTTCAGCAGCCATTTTACATCCTGGTCATGTAGAGATGACTTTCCTGATGGGCATTACCACCAGGGTACCGAAGGAGTCTGATTAATGCTTCCCGTAATTAGGAAACGTATAACTCCCGCTCCAGATTCCGAGTGGTGGAAGCGAGGGGAAGGTGGGGGTGAGTTTTGGAGAGTCCCTTTTATTCCCTTGTACCGCCACGCTGTCCTGTGCCATGGATCCATGCGGTGGGGTGAGAAGGGAGCAGGACAGAGCAGACGCATTCTGCAATATTAGAGCAGAACCAGGCTGGTTGACTACTGAGCTCTGTTGTTTTGGGGTTTTTTTTTTTTTGTTTTTCCTTAAAAAGAAAAGAAAAGAAAAAGGTAGTTGCAAAGCTTAAAGTTGTAGTACCTCCTTTACAAATGGAGTTATGCTCTTAACAGAGTTGGAAAGTTTTAAGGGAGGCAAGGTTCCCCTGGAGCAGCCCTTCTGTTACAATGGAGGTAGTTCAGTGCCGTGATCTCTGTCTCTAACGTGCTGTCAGATATTTTTACTGTCTTTATTTAATGGGGAGGAAAGGAATTATATTTTATAGACCATAAAATGCATTCTTGGACTTCATGCAAACACTAGTTACCAATTGTTCTCTCGCTCTCTGGGAGATTGCCAGGATGAGAAATTAAATGTGGGTCTGTACATCAAATTGTTCAGTGAGTCTTGGAGGCTGGTTTAGCTTTACTGAGTCTAAACAAGCCATACCTACAGAAAGACTTTGTTGAGATTTCATGACTGTCCTATTCTTTCTCTAATGGAAACTCTATGCTTGAGTGAAACAGAACAGGTTGCAGAGAAAATCTGGGCAAAGTAGTTTGAAGATGAAGAAGCTGTTTTTTTTGCTGGCTTAAAGTAAGTAGATAAAGTTTGTTCTTGTTCATCAACTGAAATTATGCTTTTATTTGTGCCTGTCTTTTGGAACAGTACTTTGTAGACATCCAAATAGTACTTAGCCAGCCTGCTGATTTTTGCAGTGGGGGCTGTGGAGGCTTTCAAATTAAATGTGAAAAAAGTAATGGTGCTTTCCCAAGCTCCACCCAGGATCAAGAAACACTGCCTGCAGTTGTTTTGCTGAGATACCACGTGAACTGCAGAAAGTAATGCTGTACTTCTGTATCACATGAACACTCTTCCTCTTGTAAAGCTAAAAAAATGATTTTTAATTTCTGCAGTAGCTGATTAGCCGTTACTTAGCTTCTTCATGCTCAGTATCAATATCCTAGAACTCAACTGTAGTCTACCAACCTTGCATTCATTAGAAGCAAAAACCTGTTTTACTTCAGTAAAACTGATGGCAAGAATGCCTTTCATCCATGTCAGAATGAGCAAAGAATTATCTGGATTTGCTTGAACTTTCATAGGCAATAATTTTAAAGGATGCTTCTGGTTATTCTCTTTAGCTCTCTTCCACTACAGCCTCCTCTGTGCCCTTATCGCTGTGTATAGAAAAACGGCATAAATAGGGGTGACGTGCGGCAGTAGTAGTGGGATGTAGCTGTTGTATTGCATCTCCTCCGGGATGCAGGAGAAGAGCTGTGTGTGCTGTGAGGCCATGGAGCCTGATGCGTAGGTCAGGAGAAAGCAATTGGTCTGGTGCATGTGCGATGTTCCTCCACCTCCACTCAGTCTGACCGCTCACCCGAGGGGGAACTGGAGTTTTTGAGGTGCCTGTGGGGCTCAAACTATTTCTTTGTGCCTTGTTCCACCCCATAACGGGCATCCTCTTTGCCCATCACCTTGGATTGCTCTATGGCTTCAGTGAGGCGCTTCCAGATCGCAGGATTTCTGCTTTCAGGCATCCCTCCTTTGAGATTATCTCAAACTGTTTAATCACTAACGCATTTCTGTAACTTTAAGGCTGTGGAGGACTCTGCTTTCTCCTTTTTTATGCCTTAGCAGTACTTCAGCAATGTGACAAAGGCACAGGCAAAATACTAAAATGGGCAACTCAAGGCCCCCATTTCAGGGACTCTTCAGGGACTGGAAGGGAAGGAGACGACATCACTTGAGTTCTCAATAATGGAGACATTCAGTGCACTAGAAGTGTCTTGTTCGGGAATATATCACAAGATGGTTTGGCTGATACCAGTGCTGGTGAATAAGTGGCATTTTAAATTGGGAAGAGGACTTAACACCCTATGTGCATATGCCTCTGAGGGTACACAACACTTACCAGTTCTGTTTTTTGTGCCACTTTTCTGCTATTTACATATTTTTTTTAATAAGTTATTTTTGCAGTGTTGCAAGAGTTTAAAGCGTGGTATTAGTTTAAAAAAAAAGTGTCGATACGTGATAAATACTTCCGTGTTTTACAATTTCATGCTTTCATTTCTTGAATGCTGTGGGGAAATCTTTTGTGTGGAAAGGATTGGTCTCATTGAAATGAGCCTCGTTGCTCTCATTTTGAGCAGCTCCCCTGTGCCTCGTCGTGGTACATTACATATTCTGCAGAAGGGCTGAACATTGTGGGTGGTGTCTATTACTTCTCATACAAAAAATTCCAGACATTGCAGATCTCGAAGAAATAGGAGGCCCTTTTAAAGTTCCTTCAGCAATCTCCTTCAGTTATTTAAAATAAATCCTTCAGATTTTGCTGTCACTCTGCACACCTCTACAAACAAGGTGATAGCTGAAGACCAAAAATAAGAGGTTGAAGTAAACTAAGGGATGGAGGAGAAGCTGAGGGTATACTTTTAAATCCTCAGAGGCTTTGCCTTCTGACTTAAGTGGGGACATCAGTAGGTTGCAGACCTTGATTTGTAGGTACCAAGATGAGTATCCTCTTGCAACTATTTTTCCTGTCCACAGAGAGCAATTACAGTCTCATTAAGCTCCGTCTTTGTTCCTATCTCCTTCCCGATAAATCTCAGCCCTCCCCTCAGCGTTGCGCTCTCTTGTGTTACTACTGGTTTATCTCTGGTTAAAATTTGCCTAGATGCCCGCTCCCAGAAGAGTTGCCAGCTAAATACTGGAGAAACTCCTGAGCTTCAAAGTTGACGTCCAGGTGTGTACTTCCATGGGATTCTGTAGTGCTGCCCAAGGGAGAGACTAACAGCAAAACTAGGATCAGGAATATTTCTGCTTGCATGGCATGTTGAGATCCGGGAAAAAGTGCAGACTCTGAAGGTGGAGATGTGCTCTCATGGTTAGGTGAGTTTTTGGAGCCCATGGCATCAAGCTGACTCCAGGAGCCCTGCTCCTGCTTGTTCCAGTTCCTGGGAGCTAATAAGCACCAGCTGCAGGAAACCTGAGCTGGAAAGTGTTGTGCAGCTTTCCCTCTGTTTAAAAATACGGCTTTTTTTTTTTTCTTTTTAATTGCGTTTATGTATTTATATGCTGTGGGACATCACTCGTAGGGCATTCCAGCAGTGAAAACAATAGCGTGACAAGGGAGCAGCTCCAGGTTGGACATCAGTGCAGGAAACACCTGCGAGCTCTGTGCCATCCCTTCCATCGCGGCCATGCCGCTGCGAGCCCAGCCCCGGCGTGGGGGGTGGCTGCTGGCTGTGAGTAAGAGTTTCCACCAAACTCCTCTAGTCTTGGATGTCCTGGTTTCAGCTAAAAAGGATAGAGTTAATTGTCTTCCTAGTCGTAACTGAGCAGCTGCGTGGTGCTTAGTTGCTAGCTAGGGTTGAACCACGACACTGCTTTTGACCAACTCTGCTGTGAAATCTTGGGAAAGATGTTTGTTTGCCCTGCTGGTGCCCAGGAAAGCAGCTGCTTTGGGTGATATTGGCACCAGGGCGGGTAGACATGCAGAGCTGCTCTTGGTGGGTCCCTGCTTTGCAGGACCTTCTGGTTGCAGATGGGAGGTGTGGACGTGATGCTCATAGGAGTAGAGGGTAGGGTGGTTGGTTCGTTGTTTTTTTTTTTTTTTTTTTTTTTTTTTTGTTTGTTTTTTTTGGGGGTTTTTTTTGGTTTTTTTTTTGTTCCCCTTCTACAGAAAAAAATCTGGGCTGTTCAAATCATTTGCCTTTTCCCTTGTGCTGACAATTTAACAGCCTTTTTAAAAGCTTTGGTTTCTCTCAAGTACGCTCGCCCCATACGTGTTTTAATTTTTGTGCGGAGGCCTGGAGCTTAACAATTATTTTGCTTAAGCTCTCTGAGACTTGCCATAAAACTTTTTTTTTTTTCTTTTAAAAAAAAAAAACCAACACACACACATGCTAATGATCCCCATCAGATCATATTGTTAAACAGGGAATAAAATACTTACGCCAAGATGACATTATTTAAAAAAATGTTAAAAGCAGGCCAGCAGAGCCCATTTCAACAGTTTTGCTCTGAAATAATTTGCACAGATTTGTTAGAGTTAATTTGTTGAAAAGTTCAATGTTTGTACAGGCAAGTCCTAATTTCCACACTGAGACACAGAAGCAGGAGAGGAGTGAGCGTGTGTCCAGCGTTTGCAGGAGCAGGATGGTGGGAACTTGCCTCCCTCCTACCCTTCCCCCCCCAGTGCAGGAATGTAAAAGCAGTGTCAGAAGGCTGGGAAAGTCGGCTTCAGATTTTTGTGGACTCCTTGCAAATCAGAGGAACCGTCTGGCTCAAATCTGCATTTAGGGCCAAGAGAAGAGGATTTCCTGCTATTTAGTTGCTTGAGGAAGGAAAGGATTTACCTCTCCGCTGTAACGGGACTTAATTTTTCTCCTTTTTAATAAGAATATCGCAGCGTAGGGCAGCAGCAGTAAACCTGCGAAAGCAATCACGCCTCTCCCCCCTCTCCTTTCTCCCTCCCCACGCCGTGATGCGACTCCCCCCCCCGGCCCAAGCATCCTCCCCTCCCAGCCCCGCGATGCGTTGGTGTCCCCCTCCATCGTGAAGGAGAGGGTTGCGGAGGGGGCGGCTGCTGCGACATCGCTCCCTCGGACGGCTGCCTCGCTCGGCCCGCCATCTGGATCCAGTTAGCTCTCTCGGCAGTAGGGCTGAGTCTCATTTCCTCCAACCAGTAATGTTATATAGGCAGTGATCCTGTTCTGCCCTAACATAATTGAAAATTATGTGTATTGTAGACTCGCAGCGCTGAAATGTAGACTCGTAAAAATCTGTGGCTCAGGTAGCCTGTGGAGATTGAATTTGGCACACAATGAAGCTTTTATGTAAAGTAAGAATTATAAGCCACCACATCAATATTGTGTTACAGGCATGACAATTCTTGGATGAGGAGGCCTTGAGTCAGGCTCGTCACCTTAAACAATGCTAATATTTCATACTTTATCAACGGGCTGGCGTTTTGAAGCCAGCACATTGGACTTTTTTTTTCGTTTGCAAACATCCCGCCATTGAAGCTGTGGGTTCGTTAGCTTGATGCAAGCATTGGCTGTGGGCTCTGGCCCTCTCTGTTTATCTGACGGACAGAACATCTTGCCCTTGGCAGGGCCGGGATGCTGCTCTGGATCCCGGCCACTTGGTAGAGCTCGTGGAAGTTGCTTTATTCACCCTTGCGCATTACTGCTTTCTGTGGGGACTGTTTGTTTAATTTTTCCCCCCACTGGTGTATTACCCACTGGTGGAAATGGAAGCTGTCTGTGTGTGGGTGGTTGTGTGCAAAACCGAGCCCTCTGGGTTTGGACCGTTCCTGCTGGGCTCCACGTGCACGTCCAAGAGGAGAAGCAGCTTTGGCTGCGTTTTAGCCTTCGTGCTGTAAGACTTCTTAGATGCTCTTTGGCAAGGGTGAGTAAGAGAAGGACTTTACTGAGAGTCGAAACGAAGGGTTTTAAAAGCAGAAAAGCAAAGTAGCAGTAAGATCTTCCGAAACTTTCATCTTGCACTTAGGCTGGTCAGCCTGGTGTGGGAGCACCTGCGCTGAAAGTGCAGACTCTCGTGAGATCAAGGTGGAGATGGAGCGACCGTACCTTCTTGCTCTGTTTCTTCTAAGGGAATTTATTGCTAGTAAAAACCAGCAGAACTGACAGTCCTGAAGGCTTTCTAATCCCTGCAATAATTAATGACTGGACGAGGTCTGATGTGATCTTGCTCATGCTGCTGTGTCAGTGCCTCAGTCTGCCCTTGGAGCAGTCTCAGAGAAGCCCACGTGTTTCTTGGCCGGTGTTTTAGGACAGCTGCTGACCTGAGCTCCTTCATGGGTTGTCATGGTTGTAGGAATATTCCAGGGTTGCTCGTGACCATGGAGTGGTCATGGAAAAATGAGGGCAGTTGGTTTATTTTGGTGGGTAATGGCTTAGTGGCCATTTCCTGAAGCATCACTGGTTGAGCTGGCAGGTCCTTGTAAGTGCTTTAGCTGTGGTAGCAGTAACTTCTCACTTGCCAAAATGGTTGTGGAGTTTGAAACAGAGCCGTGTACCGTGAGGCACACATCCTGTGAGGACGTTTCCCTTGGAAGAAGGGAAGAATACTTCACTAGCTGGCTGGAAAACCCGAGGAAGCTGGTAGTAGCTGTGACCCATCAGGACCCTTTCTGCAAATTCATACACCCCTTTATGTGGTGGTGTTACAATCACTGTCTAAGACAACTGATGGACTTCTAAAAATGTAGCAGTTGACTTGTTTAATAGTGCCATCTGCAAATCTGAGGTGTATCCGATTTCTCAAGTTAAGAAGCTCTCAGTCAGCTTACGTTTTGGGTCCATTTTCTGTGCACTTGGGTTGCATTTTCAAGCACTTTTGTGAAACCACAAAGGGTTAGAAAGTTACTTTAACATCATCTCAACTTTAACATCTGTGTTGTGGTCACCTATATTGAAGATCAGGGATTTGATGCAAGTGATCAAATATCTGGAGGCTTACAATCAAGTCGTAAGAGTTAGAAATGACACTTAGGGTAGACTAGTTCTGGTGCGTTTGGGTTTTATTTCTTGTTTTTAAGAAGTGCTGAAACATTCTGGTCCACATTGCACAAATCCCAAATGTGAAGATGAATAAAAACAAGACTTCTTGGAACTTGAGGAACTTGTATGGGGCACAAATCCAGAGTATGGCTTTGTTTATTTGCATTCCAGTAGCTCAGAAATCTCAGGCCCTCCAAGCGATGGGAATTGGTAATGCATCCTCCTGCTGACTCCTGCTTTTGGTCACCTCGGTGCCCAGGGTCTTGCAGCAAACAGGCCTTGCATGCTAACAAATGTTTTGCATACGTGAGCAAATGTGATAGTGATGTGCTGAAAGCATGGAACCAGATCTCCTTCCTTCCTTCATGGAGATTTAGATACAGCTTCCGTTGTTCGCCTGGAGTGGTGGGGGTTGTTTGTGTGTGGTTCTCCTTCAAGATTACTCTTACTAAAAAAAAAAAAAAGAAAAAAAGAAAAAAGGAATGGGTAAACATAACTATTTCTCTAGATATTTTCTAGGAATACATCTGTTAGGTCAACCAGAGTCTAGTGCTAAATAGGATCTTCTGCAGTGGCCTGATCTATGTGTACAGCTGCTTTTCTTAGTTCTGGGAGGGGGCTGAAGGTATGTGGCAGTACGCATTTCTTCCAGCATGACACAGGGCTTTTAGAGATCGCTTATTGACCAGTATGCCTAATTGGCACCGTGCAGCACCATGCAGAGAGAAAAGCTTGGGCTGAAATTATATTTAGATGTACTGTGCAGAAGTCTGTTTGGGCTAACTGATTTCTCTGTGGGGCTGCTCTTGGTCAGAATCAAGCACTTCTGATGCAGCAATCTGGGTACCAGCTTGAGACTTCACCTGTTTGGTGGAAGCCTTGAGCTCCGCTGTGCGATCTGGCTGGGGTGCAATGGCTTGTCCAGTGAGTTTAGCGAGAGGACGTGCATGCCCGAGAGCAGAAGTTTTCATCGATATTTGATGCTGGTTAAATCCGTGGGAACGTTCTGCTCCTTCTTGAAGCGTGGTTAAGCTTTTTTTTTCACTTTTGAGTCAACACCCCCTTCTGCTGCAGACTGTGTGTATTCAGCCTATCTGCCGATGACAGTGACATAAAGGAGTTGTGGCTGTCCCTGAGCGCCTGGCCCGCACAGCTGGGCCTGAGTGCACCAGGCTGTACTCTGTCTTGGACATCATCAACGGGAGAGCTTATTAAGTTTGGCCTTGTAATTGAATAAGTTACAGTGTGCAAGTCCCTTAAGGGCTGTCCGACAGAAGTTGAGCAAGAAGAAAATAATCCATGGTGACTTCCAGAAATGGGGAAAAGTAGAGAAAATAGGTGTCAAGACCCAGCAGTGTTGGGTCTTTTTGGGGTAGACCTCTGCCTTTAGGGCTCGTACAGTGCTGGGAAGCTGGAGGAGTTGGCATGGTGCATTTGTTGAAGGAAGGCTGACAGATGACCCATTAAATAATGAGATCATATTCTTAACCCACAATATGTGTTTTCCCTCTCCTGAGACTGATAATGCACCTTCTTCCCCTGCCTTGTCCCATCCTCTCCGTGGTTTTGATATTTTGTTTCTGTGTGGGTTTTATTCTTCTAGATTTGCTACGATTAGTAAAATCAATGTAATACTGTCTTTGCAATCTGATTTATTTTCTTATTCCTGAACTGTAATGTGGTGGTATGAAATTGTTAGTGTTCCGCACAGATTTTGTCTCCACAAACATGCAGTCGTCTTAATTTTTGTTTCAGTTCCTTGCATAAGTTTTATCTTTTTACCCATGTTACCTAAGATTTGTTATTTTTTTTGCCTTTCTTTTCTGAACTCATTTTTCTTTCCCCATTTTTGTTTCCTCCATCCAGTATCTGCAGATGAAATGGCCACTGCTTGATGTTCAGGCAGGGAGCCTTCAGAGTAGACAAGCCCTCAAGGATGCTAGGTCTCCATCTCCAGCACACATTGTTGTAAGTAAACGCAGAAAGATGTTCTTCCTTTGTTTAAAAAAAAAAAAAAAGGCATTTGACATTAATAGCATTGGTTGTCATCAGTTTTCTTTTACACAAACCAAAAGAGAAATACTTAAAAACAAACAAAAACCCTAACGACCCCATGGTAAAAGGAGGGAGTACATTTGCTGTTGCTGGGCTGTTTATGAAATTATCATTCATGTGCCTCGTAGGAGAGCAGAGAGTTGAAAATGGTCTAAATTTACACACTGCAGAATTACTTAGTGGCAGTGAAGTCCAATCAGGCTGGTTTACACATCTGACAATGTTGAACTGAAGAGGATGAAAAGACACTTCTGGAAAGCATTAAAAAAAATAAAACCCAAGCCATTTCTATGGTCTTTACTAAAAAAATCTTTTCTTATTGCAAAATCTTGAATGAAAGTTTGAGAGTTGGTCAGCATTTTACCTGGGTGAAGGCTCAGCAGAGGCAAGGTCAACAGAGCACATGTCCCTTTGTGTTGTGATGACTTCTCATTTAGTCTAAAAAGTGTTATCAAATGTTTACTACTTACCTGCAAAATATAAAACTCTCTTTACAATGAGTAGCATTGCTAAAAATAGCTTTATTAACTTCTCACTTAAATTTTCAGTTCTCGGTTAAATTTTCTTGCTTCTGTTGTAAAAACAATGTTGAATTTGAAATGTTCAAATCAAATTTGCATGACAGGGGTTTGGGGTTTTATTTTACTTTCTAAAATAGCATCCATAGAGGTCTAAAAGGAAAGTGTTTGTTTATATGGTGTTATGCAAGAGGGGCGGTATGCATTGGCCCATCCTCACCGATAGCCAGTGTTAGTGCCGTCTGTTGTTAAGGAGCATCTTAGCTCTGAGCATTCTTCTGGGAAATTTACCTCTGGAGAAGATGGCACATAGTAGATTAGAATATTTCTTCTGAAATACTTTATCATCAAGTTTTACATGTTTGGGTGTGTTTTGGTTTTTTTTTTTTTAGACTTTTTTATAACCATTGGATGATACTGTGATTCCCAGGAAAAGAAACATTGATTATTCTTTATCTTTTGCTATACAGTCTAAAGCTGACGTAGCTGGTAGATCATCCAAAGCACATGTTTGTTTTGTTAGAAATCTCAAATCGTTCTAAACGTTTCTGAGGAGCTGCTTCTTCCATTGTTGTCTCTTTAACATGAGAAGTGTCAGCCCTTTGCTATGAGTGTCTTAGTTCTTTATTTAGAAAGAAAAAAGGGTTTCTATCTCTTAGAGTCCGCAGCTTCTAAACCATCCCTCAGTGTGGCAGAGAGCGATGGGAACAAGACCTGTATTTGCCTAGTCGATATCTAGTGCTGGTTGTTTCACTTTTTCAGAGGGACTTTGCTTTTCCTTCCCATCCACTTGGGTCGCCGCTAGAGGAAGAAATCAGAGAAAAGGTGTTTGGCTGGTTATTTAGAAATCTACAGCCATCAAAACCTGCTGTCACCTTATTCTTAGGAAGAGATTAACCGAAGTAACTTCCTCATTTTACTTCTTTTTTTACTGCTGTTCTGGAGGACTGGCACAGGGCACGGGAGCGTTCCTGGGGCTCTGGGGCTGGCACGGTGGAGTGGTGTTCGGCTTGTAGGAGGCGATGGTGAGGGAGCAGGAGGTTTCTCCTGGCTGGTTGCAGCCTGGAAGGGCAGGCTGAGTTTGGTGGGTAGCTTCGCTGGGGACCACCTGCGCTTTCCAGTGCTGAGCATCCGCTGTCCCTGAAGCCTCCTGCCACGCAGGAGCGTGGGTGCTTGCCTTTAAAAGTCAAAGCAGCTCATTGTGCCAGGTGGCTGGTTGGGGTCCCGGCTCTCCCATCCCTCTCCAGCCCTTCCACCTGGGTGTGGGTGAGGTGGAGATAAGTGGACAACACAAATGCACAAAAAAAAAAAAAAAAAAGGTTCAAAAATCACAATCATTTTGGAAAATAAAGAGAAACCTGTTTCCAGGGAGTCTGAGGTTGATCTGCCTTGTATTTTGACCATTTATGGGGTTCTTATGGGTCTCTTTAAAAGCTGTTTCACTCTGCTATTCAATAAAAAGCATATTTACCATAGCAACCACTTAGGCCGTGAGGAACATATACTACCTCCGAGATGGAGGCCACCTTCCAAAAGAGACACAGCTGGCATTTGTAATGTGATCTTTTGTGCTACTTACAATGTTGGAGGGAGAGGAGGCGGAGGAGGGAGTGAGGGGGGGAGCAGTGGGGTTTTGGCGGGGGGAGGTTCTGCAAGGTTTAATGTTTATTTTTAGCAGCAAACTGTTTTGCCTTGTTCTGTTAAAATAAATAAATAAGGGGCAGCTTTTTCCACCCTTTTTCCTGGCATCCGCCCCAGGCCACATTAATTCTGCAGAGTAAAAATGGTCTTATTTTTTGGTAAATAAAGTTAGAGTGGGTAATGGCATTCAGGAGAGATGAAGTGGCTGCAGATGCCAGTTGGCCTGGGATGTGTCAGCCTTCGCTGGTGTCCCTGTTTGTCACTGCTCTGCCTGCACACAGCACCTGGGACCTGGCCGCTCTTGCATGAGGCTCTACACCCATTTCTGCGTACGTGAAAACGCAATTAATCTTTTATGGAACAATGAGGGGTATTTCACGGGCACGCTGATGTTTCTGTGTGAGCGTAATGTGTAACGTATAGGTATAGAAACTGGTTCTCCACCCACGTTGTTGTGTCTTGTCTACCCGCCAAGTGTACCCATGCCAGTTTTTCTTCTTGAAATCAGTTGTGCTGCCCTGAAGATCTATAGGAAAATGCTAACACCTGCAAATCATTTCTTATCTTTCCTCTATCTCTGAAATGAGGATTTGAAGCTAATCTTTATAGCTGGATTACAAAGAGAGGAAAGGAGAGCGTGGGGGGTTCCTTTTCTTCTTTTTCTTTACTTTTTCCTTTTCTTTCTTTTTTCTTTTTCTTTTTATATCCTTTTTCCTTTTTTTTTTCTTAATGTTCTTGCTTCTCAGTGCTTGGCTCTGATTAACATGAGCTCCGTGTCAGGGCTGCAGCCTTTACGCCCAGCCCCGATGAAACTCCACTTGGCTTCAGCACGGGTTTTTAGCTTAATGACTCAGGGCTGCAGAACATGGCCGTCTGTAATGTCTTAAGTAAAGTCTGTACTATTTGTCAGCTGTCCTCCTTTCAGATTTGTTTAAGGACATTAAGTTAAGACTACAAAAATTGAAGCAAAAGACCAGCATGAATAATTTGGCTGGATTGCCCCCAGTGCCGAGGGCTGGGTTAATACTGCTTTTCATGGTGCTTGAGAGAGTCTCCAAGGCCCATAATGAGAAACAGAATATTAAACTGAAATTATGTTCAGCATGTCTTGAGGAAGGTACAGCATGAGGCTCCATTTAAGACCAATGCATTTATTTGCATTTAGGTGCTTCACTCGTCTTGTAAGACTCTCGCATCTTGCTCTGGCACAGTCATGCTGCTTATCTGTGTCCAAAGGTGAAAGAAAACTGGGGGAAAAATTGTTTTAATAATATGCTATTAAGCTTGCTAGGTCAAAATTTTGAATTCAGCCTGCGGATAGTACTATTATGAGGCTGGGTTTTTTTTTAAAGGGTTTTTATTGTTATTTGCCCTCTTTTTTCTGACCTTTGATTTCATTGAAGGTATTAAGACTCTGTAAAACAGTTTTAGCAGGAAGTTTTTGGGTGTGAAGCAGACCCTAGCTGGGTGCCTTGTATGCTCCTCTAAGCGGGTAGGGTGCTAGTTGTGCTGAAATCCCATGTTCAATGTGCACCTGATCTGCTCCACGCATGTGCCACCATCTTGGTGATAAGGATGAGATCTAGGTGCCCTAGAAGTGGGATTCTCACACGAAAATTTTCTGTTGCGGTGTGGATGGGCAAGTGTAAATGAACATGGTATGTCTGTGCAAGGATTTCCAAAATGTGCTCGCTACAGAAAGCAAGCTCCTTTAAAACCTTTTTTATCTATGCATGCATTTGTACAACCTTAAGGAGAAAAAGTTGCTGTTCTTCCCTGTTCTCTGCAAAGTAAATAGTCTGACTCAGCCATACCCTGTTCTAGGCAGGAGTATGGGTGAAAGACTGGTCCCAGGATCCTGCCTCCTGCTGTCTTGGCTATATAAAGACTTGCTTTTAGCCTCCTTTGTGCCAGGGAAAAATGTTCAGAACCCAAAATGGTGGTGGTTTGGTACAGTATATTTCTTACAAAACAGTTAAAGGTCTAAAAAAATTCCTGCATTTTCTTCTGTAGGGAGGCCTTTTGAAGTAAATGTAAATGTTACCTTGGGGGAGGACTTCTAGTACTATTTGGCTTGGGTTTTCTAATATGTAATGAACACAGCCATAAAGTAGACTGAAGCCCCAAGAACAAAGAATCACTGTGCAGTAGTGTATCTAATTTTTTTCCTTTTTTTTTTTCTTAAGGAGGTAAAAGTGTGTTTTCAAAACATAATATGACAAGCAAAACTGAAGGCAAAACTATCTGAAATGTACTGTCTGTTCTCATCCCCTTCGATGTACGTGGACAGTGGGTGTCTGGGACTACTGGGTGGCTTGGAGGGATCAGGAATTGTTTCCCAGAGCGGTTAGAGTTGAAGCTGTGCAGTCTGACCTGCCCAGTCCCTAATTTCTTTGTCTTGTGTGGTTCGCACTTAGGCACTTTGAAAGAAGAAACAAATACAAAGTAATCATGAAGTTTCTCTTAGATTTTAAAACTCACCTACAGTGTCCCTTCAAACCGGCCAGAAGTGGGGTGCATCCAGACGTGTGCGGTCCTGTATGTACGGAGCCATCTGGAAGCGTAATCTTGCAACTTCCATTCGCAGTGCCCCAAGAGGGCTTTTAAAGCTCTTGCTTTGTTTGTCTTTAATAGTTTGTAGTAGAGAGGCTGTTCTTCCTCTGCAATAACCTCTTGAGATGGTTCTTGGATTTCAGGCTGCGTGAGCCCATGATGGGACACCCTCTTCCCTGGAGATCTGCGGTGCGATGCTCTGAGTACGCAGACTGTGTTGAGAGTTGCAGGAACACGGTGGTGTTGGG
The DNA here is from genome assembly GCF_964188355.1 of Buteo buteo. Lineage (NCBI taxonomy): Eukaryota > Metazoa > Chordata > Aves > Accipitriformes > Accipitridae > Buteo > Buteo buteo. Next base: position 59,800,592 of record NC_134174.1, read on the forward strand.
GGGGGGAAGGAGTTGGGCTTCATTCATGTCAGTGCCTGGTATTGAGAGGGGCACATGCATGGGGAGGAGGAGAGGGCTGTGCGTCTGAGCTGTGCCGGTTTCCTAAGCAGTCCCTGATGGCAGGTAGGTCACGCCTGAGTGCATGGACTCAACATACAGATCCCCAAGCCTCACGCTGCAGAAATAGCTGTGCAGACTTAATTGGAAAGCTCCTTTAGTGACTCTCTCCTTTTTAAATGCTCTATACTTTATTTGGCTAATTGCTCTGGCAGTTGCAAAGTAAACAAAATGTTTCATTAATACATGCCCAAAAGTGTGCAAACATCTTGTCCTGAATTTTCAGAGCTGTATGGAATTAAGCCACAGAACAAATTAAACTTACTGAGAATTTTGTGGCTACATCTTTCACCACTAATTCCTTTTGATTTTTTTGTTGGGAAGGGTTGTGTTTAAAAAAAATCTGTGTTCAAACCTGAATGTTTAGGGCTAAGTATAGAATTCACCTACCAGGTGCCCAACAAAATTATTTTGGATGGATTCCTATAAAACACACACATTATATTCAGTACCCACTAAATATGAATGGGAAACCTAGTGCTTGGTTTGTGTAGAGCACAGGAGAAATGTGGACTCCTTAAAAGTAATTCACATGGTAATTTGATATGTTTGCAAAATAGTTCAGACTTCAGGGAACTGCTTCATGCCGTTGTGTTTACTCTGTGGCACAATGTCTGTCTTCTACAGACCTTATTTAGGTACTGGAGGTAACCCCTCTGCTTTAACGCTGAGACTAGGGAAATGTGTAGGCTTGTACCTCTTACTGTGAAGTGAGCAGGAATTTAATGCTTCTGCAAACATCAGTCAGCACTAAAGCACCTTCAGAAGACACCTTGGGGCTGGATTGGCAGCTGGGATGAATTGTCACGCTTGGTTGTAGTCAGGAGATCTGTGAGTAGCTCCAAGAACTCTGAAGTATTTGTATGTTGGGATATTTCAGCTGTGAATAAATGCTGTAAAATGTATAGTACTGCCAACCCCAATTGTTCTAGGATCATGAGTCAGGCCTCAAAAGATCATGAGGATTGGGGTGGGGAGGAGGGGGGGTTGTGTTGTTTTTGTTTGTTTTCTGTTTCTTAAATAATACATTTTGTATTCTCTTTATTTGTTCTCTGGTTCCTGAGCCTGCAGGGTATACTCTGCTCATTCTCAAACTTCTCTCTACAGCAGTTCAGGAGCTTGCTGTGTGCTGTAAGCAGAGGCTGAGGTTCTTCCCTAAACACTTGACTTCAAGGCTACTATGCTTTAAGAAAAATAGCAAGTATTGCTAGACTGGCTCTAAAATCGTAGGAGTTGACAACCCTAAGCATTGCTCCAGGAGAAGGCAGCTGAGTAGGGGTGTTATGATACACTCGGCGCAATCTGTTGAGTATCCATTTCTCATGAATCACCTGGCTGGACTTCAGGAGAGCCTGGTCCTTGGCGTCGGCAAAGGCTCTGGCTCCTGGGCGCTGGGGTGGCTTACCTTGAGATGGCTCCAGCGCTCCCAGCTCCCAGGCAGGGCTGGGCTTCTCTGACATTACTGGAGACAGCTCAGCAAGTCCTCCTGAAGCAGCAAGTTTATAGCCTAGGATATTGCAGTGAACCAGCTTCAGTTTTGATTTCCTGGAGGGGCTGTGCTGCAGCTCCCGCTCCTGAGCTGGAGCCCTGAGACTTGACATTTTGGTTTGTGGTGGCACACCAAAATATATCTGCTATATCTCTCTCTGACGTATCTGAGTATTGAGAACCCTCTGGGTGAGGGGGAAGCAAGACAAAAGCTTGCTTGTCTCTCACCAGAGATCCTTAAGAAAGACGTAACTATGCTGTCTTCGCTGTGGTTCAAAGTGCATCTACTGCAGCCTTACCTCTTGTATGTTTTGTTTATAAAATACCCACTATGTCCCAAATGTGGCGCAAATATGTGTCCCTAAATTCTGGCCGTTTCAGACTAGCTAGTTTGGGATACAGTAAAACTGCAGAGAGCAACATTTCAGGGTAGAAACCTACACTGGGAAGATGGTTTAGGAGAGAGTATTTTAGCACAGAGCAGCCCAAGCTGTGTTTTGGATTCAATCACATGGCAGTTTATGTTACGCTGGAGCATGCATGTTAAATTAACTTCCAGGGACTTGCGTGGGCCTAAAATTAAATATCGGCGAGCTATCAGCTCTCCCACAGAAGAGCGGTTGTGCCGAGAGGAATGGCGAGAGCGCAGACGCTCTGTCCCCGAAGCCCGGGGCGTGCATGAGGACGGCAGCGGCGGCAGCCGCGGCAGCAGCAGCCGCAGCGCGTGGCAGCTCGGCCTTGGCAGCGGGCGAAGAGCCGCGGCAGCACCGGGTGATACTGGAGAGCCAGATGGGTGAGCCTGTCAGATCAAAGATGATGTGTACCGAGGGTGGCAGACTTGGCAGGGCCGCTCGCCGCAGGTCCTTCTCCCCACGCACCCTGTCTACAGCTGAAGTTTGTGGCTGGATTCAATCTGGAGCTTAGAGAAGTAGGTATTGAATAATGCAGCCTGGTTTGGAGCCAGAGCCTGTGCCGACCAGTCGCAGGAGCAACCATCGTGCGCAGAGCAGAAGATTTAATGGGTATGATATGGCCCTGGTACTGTTTTTTTCCCAAATTTCTAGAACCACAGTCTTCCCCTTCCAGTACAGCTTTGGGCTTGTCGATGCAGAGCGGAAAAGCCCAAATATGCAGTTGAAGTAGCTGTCTCAGAATAACTATTCCTCATTATCTCTCCATGCGGCCACTCTTACTCAGCAGTAAGAGGTCCTTTGTGTGGTTTAGCTTAATCCGCTTTGGAAACGGATTAAGCTAAATCTCACAAAGAAACTCTTAGTGCTGAATAACAGTGTCCACACGGAGAGATAATTCGAAATAGTTGTTCTGCATTTTTCAATTCACACTTGAGCCCTTGCACAAAAAAATTCCCCATACGGACAAGCCCACTTGATTAGGAACCTCCTATTTTCTGTCTAAACAAAGTCTGTGTACTGTGTCCAGGTGCTGTAGTAAAGAAAACAGCACGTATTTATCATTAAAAAGAAAGGAAGGAAGTGGGCATTGCTGGGTTCAGGACCATTTGTTTGCCAAGTTGGTCAAGCCTGGGATTATTGCTCTTCTCACAAGTTCATGTCACTTGGGATTAGATTATTCATGGGATACTTCACTTTCTGGGCTGTATAGACATCTGTACTCTCTCCTACAGAAGAAACCGGAGCTGCCCAGTAAGCCACCACGCAAAGAGAAGGAAGGATGCTTTCTCCTCTGTCCCATGCAGACCTATTTGGCAAGGGGCAGACCTATTTTGGAAGCCTTTGGAGAGTTAGAGATGCCTTCGTAAAACAATCTTCCATCCCTAATCTCTCCCCAAGCGATGTTCTGTGCCTAATTTCACAAAATGAAGCTAGAAATTTTTGTCAAACAGACTTTGGTTTTGAATATGCAGTGGGCTGGTAGCAGGGATCTGGTTCCAGGGGACCTTGCCTTGAAGGTTCGCTTGTACTTGACAGATGCTGGTGAGCAAAATCATTCAGCACTTTCCTGAGCTGGGGAAGCATTGCTTACTCCTCTGTTTTACCAGTGTGGCCAGGAAGATGTGAAGTAACTTTCCCAAGTTGATTTTGAGAAACTGATGATTTCCACATCTGCTTTTTATAGGCATGCAAAAAACCCTGTAGCCCCACAGGAAAACAAACAAAAGAAAGAAACTGAAGTAGTTTTTTTAAATCTAAACCTAAAATCATAATATATATCAGACCTTATAGGAATGTTACTTTTGGTGCTATTTAGGTGCTATTGGGATCCTGCATATCCATGAGTCCTTTGTCAGGTGTACCTTCTGTTTTGTATCTTGGGATTAGGAAGTTTGGGGGAGCTGAACCAGTCCTTCCTCTACTGCAACAAGCAGTAGCTCTGCAGCCAGACTCATCTGTGCAGGAATGATATATATGTAATGAGGGATAGGCTGGTAGGGCACGGTCCTGGGCACGCGTGCTTTGAACCCATATATGTGTGTATACAAGAGGAAGGGTGCTTTCTGACTAGCCTCCCTGATGGCATTAAGAAGTAACCAAATGTTTGGGTTTGGCTGGGGTTTTTTTGGGGTGGTGGTGGTGGTGGGTTGTTTCATTTTGTTTTGGGGGTTTTGTTTGTTTGTTTGTTTTACAACCCTACCCCTCTACTTTCTTCTTGGTGCAAATTAAGGACCTGATGGTGTCCCTGGGCCTTGCAGTGCTAGCCTGCAGAAAGAGGTGGGTCTGTGCTAGTTTCCTAGGAGAGACAAACGGTTCTCTAACACGCATTTTTCCTGTTGGCAGGACTCAAAGACTTCTCAACTACTATTACTGTGGAAACTAGCTTCCCCTTCCCCTTCCTTTTTACTTTTTAGGCCTTGATTCAAGAAATCATTAAACGTGAGCTGGTGTCCATCCATGTTCAGGACAACACTTAAGTGTGTGCTCAAAAGTATTGTCTTGTATAGTGACGCTTTCCTGAGCTGGGGCTCTGGAAATGAGCATTTATATGAAATAAAGCCCCTTCCTGAGAGATGGTTGTGGATTCTGCCTGTTCCCCAGCTAGCAAGTACTGAGAAGGGAAAGGGAGGGAGAGAAGGAATAGCGTGTCCCGAGCTCTTCTCCCCTGGAGCTTGTCCTTGTGCTGACATATTTCTTCCCAGGGCTGTAGGAGGAGGAGATGCCCTGAAGGAGGGTTTTGGTCTCTTGTGGCTCATTTGCCCACTGGGAAGTGCAGAAAATCTCCATGGTCTCCTCCCCTGGCTGGAAGGATAGTGTCTGGGAGAGGAAAGACAAAACAACAAAATTTTGCCTTGTTGTATGCCTGCAGAGCTCTGCAATGTCAATATTGTGTGTTCTGGGGATGTGACTGCCCTGTAATAAGGAAATGGTATTTTACGGAGGAAAGCAGAGTGAAGGGACCTAAAAGCCTCCAGACTTCTTAGTGTGCATTTATGGCCGTGAATGCCTCTCTTGCCAAGCAGCTACATGGAAGCAGTATCATTAGAAAACCCCAAATGGCTGCAGCGCACAGTTTTCCCTGGCGGCAGAGCTTCTGTCGCTGCATGTTGGGCATGTCTTACATGGTTAATTAATATGAAGCAAGCAAGGGTTTGAATTGCTAAAGCCGTAGCTGCTCCATGTTGACTCCCCATCTCGAAGCTTTTCAGGCATGCCGAGCTCTTTAGAGGGAAGTTGTTTACTGGACGTGAAGTAACCTGCTCCTTATTAAAGGGCCCTGATGGCCAGGACAGGTTACCTTGGGATAAGCTCCGGTGTGAATCTGAGGCATGCCGGTTGCTCCACAATTGCTGCCCAAGGGGTAAATGTGAGGTAGCAGATGCCGTTTGGACTGAAGGCGAAGTTCGCTCACATCTGTGTCCAGAGCTGAGCGTGTGGCCGGGCCGTTGCAGAGGTGCTGTAAGACCTCGGTGAAGCTCGCCCTGCAGTAACTTGTTCTACTCATCATGCCCGGAGCACGTCCAGGGAGTGTCCGCTCACACCGTAGATGGACTGTTAAGCTCCGTTCCTGCGTAGGCAATCGTTTGGCCACCTCAGATCGCTGCACCGAGGAATCTGTGGGATGAGTAAACGGTGAGAAAATGTGAGGGAGCAGCCCCAGCACTGATGGGAGAGGAGAACGGCCAAAGAGCTGGCGCCCTGTTTGCTTTCTGGCCGACTCAGCTGCTCCTTGCCCGGGTGCCGAGCTGGGCTCATGACTCCTGCATTAAAGCATCATCCTGCTCCCATTTGTGGGTGGTCGGGATCAGGTGCCTTAGTCTGGGGCTGGAAAATTAGGGACCCTTCTCTTCCCAAGTACCATCGAAGCCTGATGGTGATGTCTCCCTGGGGACACCGTGTTTCACTGCTGTGATTGTGAAATGAGCAGGTCAAAGCGCTTGGTGCAAATTAAAGATAATTTCATTATCACGTTATCGTTACCTGTATTTAAGAGGATCTAACAGGCAAGCTACTCTCAGAAAAGCGGGTTGTTATCCCTGCCCCAGAGAGCTCAGATCCAGGGGAGATGGGGCTGTGCAGTGCAAGGCACAGCAGCGGTTGGGTTGCTGTGTCTGTGTGGTGTGATGGGCACCGTATGCTCATGTCCCTTTCCCAGAAAGGTAATGTGTTTTGCATATCAGATCATGGTAAAGCTGGGAGTGATGTACAGCTCCCCCAACTCCGAGTTCACGGTCCAAACTGGTAGGGCTAGCCTGTCTTTGACATGCATATTTAACGCTGTAGTTGTCTTTGCATATTTTGCTGGAGGGGACTAAAGGAAAAAAAAAATACAGTTGCTCACCTGTCCTTCAGCACAGGTGAGCTTTGCACTTTTTCCTTTGGACATCTGTGAGACGTTTAAGAGAGCAACGTGGGTTCCTGACATCAAAGAGTTAATAGCAGTGAGTGTGGTACAATAGCTCATTAGGACTTAAACGTGGGCTGCAAACTCAGAAATCTTGATAATTTTGGTCTATAAGGACACTGAACTTTCAACCCTAGTTCAGCAATAATAAATGCCTGTTAAGTAAGGCTTCCTTTTATGAAGAGAGGGTGGATGGATGCATTTCAATGGGCTTTAAAAGTATTGCTACTCGTTTCAGCGTCTGCTGGCCGAATGCATCCGGGCATGGGAAGGCATTTCAAGATCTGCACAAAAAGCACTTTGAAGTATAACCTTTGTGAGCGTCTTAGCTAAACCTGACTGCAGTTGGGAGCAGCACTTTATTTATTTATTTATTCGTGAGTCTTTTCCTTTTAAAGTTGCTTTAAACACCTCCCCCCCCCCAAAAAAAAAAAAAATCCCCACCAAACAAACCTGTGAGCAATTAAATGAAAATGCAGTTTTGAAACTTTGACCCAAAGTGAAAGGTGGCGGTGTGCGTTTGGCTTTCACGTGGATGTTTTCATAACCAAATATATCGGTGCTGATTTTTGAAAGCAAGGGCAGATGAAGCTGCGATCCAGGCTGGAGTTGAGGCCATTGCTCAGGCTGACAGCCCTGCCTCCCTGGAGAAGAGGGGCTCAGGCACGTAGCCGTCCTCCAGCCCACGCTGGCTGTGCCCGTAGGAATTGCAGTGAGGAACTAAAAAATTTTTAACAGCCCTTTCATCTACCTATAAAAGGATCCTGCAGACATTATGGGGACTAAGATTCGAAACAAATCACGAGTGACTGCGAGTCACCGCTTTATAAGTTGCAGTCTTCCTCGCCTTGAGTTTGCAGGTCTTGATCCAGGTGGGCTTCTGCTGAGGTCCTACGTGAGACTCGAAGTAGCGTGCGTGTATAGTGTGTGTATGTGTGTGTGTGTGTTTTACCTCGCCTCTTGGAGAGCATGAGAGAGACCTCCGTGAAGAGAGTGACAGGGTTTGATATAAACCAGCAGGACTGCATTGCTGCCATTATTCGACAGTAAACCCTTTCACAATGCCATATGCTGTGCATTCCAGCGCAGCGGCGGAGGGTGTGATATAGTTAAAGCACACTCGGCAAACAGGAAACGCTGGTGACCGCTGTGTGTGCTTTTCATGGAGATAAAGTATTGAGAGCGTAACGAAAAAAAAAAAAAGTGCTGGGAATGGGGGGGGGAGAGGACGGCGGGGGTGAAGGAGAGGGATATATTTTGGGCCTGACGCTCCGGTCATTATGAAAACGCAGGCAGGAAATGCAGCCACGGAGCAGCCGAGAAAATGCCGCTTTGCTCCAAGATGTTTGTTTTACTCCATTACATGTATTTTCTAGTTTGCTGCTGGGTATCGAGAGTGGGTGTGGGTTTTTTCTTTCTTTTTTTTTTTTAATTTTCTTTTTGAAGTTCCTGCCACTCTGGCTCAGTATCCAACTCCCATCCCCTCTACCCTACCCCTGTTAATAATCAAAGGCTATTTTAAGGGACTAGAGTACAGTAATACGTATTTCATACCGCAGCAAAATGCGAACATTGGTATTTAGCCTAAGTGTAGTTATTTTCCCAGCGACGGCTCTGCAAAAGGCATTGCAAAGCCTCCTCGGAGTGAGGAAGTCGCTATCGCAGGGCGGTGAGGAAGGCAGGGGGATGGGACCAACAGGTCCTCGGATGGGGAGAGCTCTGAATCATAAACACGCCATAGCTTTAATAAAATAAATGAAGTGGAGCCTTTTCAGCTAAGGGCAGACTGTATTGGGGCAAGCCGGGCTTTTAACGTTGGGAGTGAAAATTGACAGGCTGAGAACTGGGACATAAACAAAAATGTCAGTCCCTGGGAGTCTTGTTCACTGGACAATGTCTCAATTGTTTCCGTGATTTTTCGCAGGCAGCAGGGGATAGTGGGAGATTTAACTCTTTACCGGCCATGCGGGCGCTGGAGGTGCTCGCAGAATGAAGAAGTGGCGGAAAAGAGCATTTTTTTGTTTGGAAACGATTAAGCATGTCAGTGGGTGATAAGAAAAGGTCACACTGTTCTCTGCATACTTGTCTGCTGTTCAAGTTGGGCTTTACGCTTCTTTAATTTTGTTTAGGTTTTGCTGGTTGCCTGGAAAACTGTTTTTTTTTTCTTTTTTTTTTTCTTCTGCTTTTTATCAGGAAAAATGAGATTATGAGGCAAACTCGTAGATATTTAAGAAGCGGGGAAAGTGTTTGTGGGGGGTTACATTTTAATTTTTACTAGTATTTCTTCATTAAACGGCTGACAGGCAAGCTTGGATATTTTAAGGTTGTCTAGATTATTTGGAACAGACTGAAATGTGAGATAGGGAATGCCCTTTATTTTATTAACCGCTTTACAGTTTTGCTTGTCTCAAAATAAAAGGCCATCTTCAAAGAAGGCAGAGGAGAGACAAGGAGCTTGCTTGTCTCATCATACTTTTGCTTTATTTATTATAAAAACAAACATTGAAACCTGTTGCATACCAGCCCAACGTGGGCAAGGTTCAGAAAGCTGTAACTGGTATTTCTTTACTCACCAGATTTTGAATGTATGTTTTGTTGTGGGTGTGGGGGGCGGGAGGGAGAGACGGCAAACCGAAGTTGCTTCTTCAGGGCGCAAAAGCTGTTGAGGTTTATTTGCAGGAAGATAAACCTGTTTTAATAAAACGCCGGTCTTGCCTCAGTTGAGTGAAGTTGAAATGTTTTGCAGGCTGGAAGCCAACTTGCTTGGTGCGCAGCAGCCCAGTATTAAAGGTCTGGGATGTGCTGAGGTTGCTTTAACTTAATTTATGGAATAATAAGGTATCCCATTTTTGCCTCGGTGCGTCCTCCGGCTGCTTTGTGTTCGGATGCATGTTCGCAGCCCCGCACTTTCTCCTGCTTTCAAATTTCTGCTTCCCCTGCCCCCCGTCCCCTGCCTGCGCGCAGCCGTCCCTGCCTGCTGCTCGCTGGGAGCCGCCGAGGGCTCCCCGCCGCCTTCCTGCCGGGCGGGAAATTGCCTCCTCCGTGAATGCTCCACGCTGCGACGCTGCAAAACTCGTGCTCGTGGGCAGGCTTCTCCCCAGATTCCTGGCTGGGATATAGCACGCAGGAGAGCGTAAGGATGGGGAAAGTCAGCCATTGCTCTCCAGATGCTTCCCTGTGTGCTTCACACTGACGGGAGAGAGGGAAGAGGGTAAAAATAACTGCAGTGTCCTCGTTGAAAAAGGCTGTCTCCAAAGCCCAGAGCGGGGAGGGTGGGTTATTGCCCCTCTCAGAGTCTGGCCAGGACTGGAGATGCTAGGCACTGAAAGCGCACGCCAGGTCCTCCGTGGAAAATCTGGCGCCGTATGTGTTTTGAATTGATACTGGTTTCAGAGATTTAGAAAACAAAAGTTGTTGACATGTTGGAGCAGTTGGTTCCCTGGGTAAGTATCCTGAGTAGAGCTGGATTTAATAATTTATAATTAATCATTCGTGCAGCGAAATGAATTGCTCTTCCTGTTAGTTAAGGATCACTGAAGGGATCGTGATTTTTCTTGAAACTTTGTTACTCATGCACTAGTCTCAGCGTTTTGCCTTGGAGATCGTCCATGAGCAGCTCTTCAGAGCCGGTTGGTGTTGGAGCTCCTCTGAGCAGAGATGGGGAACATGTGATGTGTTTCCGTTCCCTGCGTTGAGCAGCAAATGATACTCTTTAATTAATAAAAGTTTATTTTCCATGAGGATTCTCCAGTACTTGCATAAAATTCACCGTCTTGGCAAGTGTCCTTACCACTGAATTCATTTGCTGGTGTAGTCACAGAAAGCGGTTAGATTTGTCAGTTAATGAATTTCTCTTGCTTGTTACAGAGCACAGTGTAATGCTCATCTAGCTTGGCTTGCCCTGGATTTGTGCGTTATATAAACACAGAAGGAAAGCAATCAGTATTTCGAAGTATCTTCTTAGGACTGTTTTGAAATTTCCACCCCTTTCTAGTCATGAATAACAGTCAACTTTGATTTGAAAATGAACTCATTACTGATAATAACAGCCTACAAGAGATCTCTGCTTCCCTGCTCCTCCCCATCTCCTAGAGAGGCTTAAGTGCTGTTCCAGGTGAAACAACACTATTTTTAGTGCCATTGCAGAACATGTTCACGAGAGGTCCACTAAACAGCCCATCTGTGTATCTGTTTAGTTGCTACAGTTGTTTTCAGGGCCACCTTTTCCTAGACGTCCCAATTAGCAAATAGTTAATTTTCGAGTTTACATGAACCGGTAGGTAGGGAGAGATGGGGACACTGAGGGCAAAGTGCTCGTTATAGACACGTGTGGTGTCTATAACCCTTCAAGGCATGCTCCAGCTCAGCTGTCCAGGATGAAGAGCATCTTTAACATTCGCTTTTTTGATTAAGGTTTTGGTGAAGCGTAAGCAGCGGGGCATCTACTCCACTTTGTCTCCCACCCTTGCTCTAGGACGTGCCTGGAGGAGCTCATGGAGCTTGGGCGTCCTGTGCTTTCATGTCCCTTCACCTTGAAGGACCTGAATCCAGCTTGTGGAGGTCAGGAAACTAGCAAAGCAAGAAACGGGCTAACTCACGCTTTATAAGAGTTGGGTGTTGCTTGCCCGCCTTCTGGAGTGAGCACGTGCTGGGTGGTGTAAGGGTTTGGATACTTCTTGTTGCCGTGCTTCTCCAGTGAATATTGAGCTAGTCTGGGGAGATAGGGGCGTGTGGTGGGGTTTCAGTGAAAAGCTCAGAGAAACGCTCCTGTTTTTCTGGTTGGGTGTTTGGAGGTGTGATTGAGAACTGCTGCAGATTTGAGATATGGTCACTGAAGTGAGACGCTCTCCCTCCCCCTGTGCTGTCAACAGGAGAGCTGTACCCGTCTGAAGGGATGAATGGACTCCTGTATGGCTCTGTGCTGCCTTTGCACTGGGTAAATGCTGTCCTAGAAATTGCTCCTGTTTCTATGAGGAGGGAGGAGGGGACTTTAAATCTCCCTTTTGTTGCTTGAACGTCTTCCCGGTGAAACCTCAGGGTAAACGTGTACGTTCAGCTTGGCTGGAGTCTTTCCTGTGGGCCATTTCTCACCAGCATCTGCTGCACCCGCATGTGGAGGTGATGGTGGAAGTTCTCGATAATGGTACTTAGCACTTATGTAGCACTTCATGTTTCCAAAGTGCCATACAAACCCAAGGCTCCCTATCAGTCCCTGGGGGAAGACGGAGCTCCATATTATTACCCTCATTTATGGGCAGAAAAGCTGAGATGCGGAGAGGTTAAGTGGTTTGCCCAAGCCCACACAATGAGTCAGTGTCAGCTCTCAGATTAGACTTGGAGTTTTCCTGGCACTTGCTGTCATTGTGCAATCAGCTGGAGTGCGTTGCCCCCGTGAGATGCTCTTTGTTGAGCGCTGGAAAATTCGTGCAAAGCCTTTCGAGATGTGCCGAGGAGATCCCGCCTGGAGACAACGCTGATTGCTTCTGTTTATTTTAACATAGACTTAGAGGATATTTTACAAACCCTTCCGAGAGGCAAAAAAGTTGCCTTCAGTGGAGAAAAATCCAGACTGTAAAAATACTGTTCAGCTAACGGTGGCATCTCATTATGCTGGGGAGGCTGTGAATAGCTGTGTAACCCAGCACTGAGAAGCACTAATCTACGAGGTGAAGCAAAGCAGCCCTTCGGTATCAGCAACTTTTTATAGCTTTTAAGGAGTGAAGGCACAGCAAGAGGCTCCAGTCTGCGGGAAGCAATGCCTCGTCTACACACAGGATTGCGCTTGAGGAGCTACTTCTTGATAGCTCCTGTGCAAGGATGCTTCTGTTGGAGAGTAAGAGTGCCTCTGCCTAGTGCAGACTAATTCGCTTTCAAAGTAGATTAAGCTAAACTGGGAAGATGCTGTTAATCTGAAGTTGTGGGTTCTGCATCTGTATTTGATCTAGAATAGATACTCTCCTTTAAAATTGCATTTGTGTATTCCAGATTGATTTATCTTTTTCATATGGAGACGAGGCCTCATTTCTCAAACCACAATTTGATTGAGATACCAAAATTACCTGATCATTCGATTGGGATGCCAGGCAACTCTCTCTCTCTGTTAGGTGGTGCCGATTTTCAGATGGGTCATTGTTGGTACTCTCTTAGGATGGGGTAGAGGGGACAATATCTGAAGGAGGTTGTTTTCTTAGATGCCCAGCAGTTATAAACTGGCTGTGGCTATTTACAGCCTTGCTCTTCTGAAATAAATGAATGAAGCCAGGCTGGAGGAACATATGGAGAAATTCACGGTTTCAGAGGCGGCTGCCGGAGTGGTGTCCTTGGGTTCCTAACTCTCTTGGTCCCCCAAAAAGCAAAGCCAGAGGGCTGGCTGGGTGCAGGCTGGGTGGCTGCCGGGCGGGATGGGGTTGCAGGGCCGCGGTTCGGCAGGAATGCCTGTGCGTCAGTGGGAAACCACAGGGTGTGGTGCGGAGCTGGTGCTGGCCGGCGAGCTGCGAAGACAATGAGCCTGTGGTAGGCATTAAATGATAGTAGAGAGCCTGTGCTAATCTCGGTTTTGTGTGGCGTGGTCTGTTTGGATTAAAATACAAGGGGCAAGGTTTGTTTTTTCCTTTCGTTTTTTTATCGCCAGCTCTGCCATCAGCTCATCTAGCGTCTTGGAGCTGGTCATTTAATGTCTTTATTCCACTGAGAAAGCAGGAACAGCCTTCCCGCACGCATGCCAGAAGGTGGAATTAGCATGCGTAGGCCAATTTCTGAACTTTACACCAAGCCCTTATACTGAGTTGAGTCACTGCATTTGTTCTGCAGGCTTTTAAGTTTCCATTTCAGTGGCAGAAACATGCCTCTTCTGAGCTGGGTTCGGTGGCACATCCTCTGCAAATGCCTTACTGCAGCGGTGGGAGACCCCGGCAGCCCACTTGGACAAGAGAGCAAACTCCGAGAAAGCGTTTTGTCCCAAGCTCACCTGAGCGGTGGCTTTGGGCAATGCCACCTCTTTGGCTGAATCATAAGGTTAAAGACCGATCATGCATTCTTTGCTGGGACTTCCCCCCCTCTCCACCCCTCTTGCCCTGTGGTTTGTTTGTGGGATACTGTATGGAGCAAAGGCACTGTAGGTTATCGTATTGCGTGTTCGGCATTCACGGGCAACAATTGGGGATGTACCTCCGTGCTCTGAGCTGTTACGCTACGGTGAAGTATGTCATAAGGTGTCCAGAGAAGTTTCCCCTTCCCCCACCGCCCACATGCCAAAATAAATATCTGATATGAAAGTCAAGGTACAGAAGCCAGCTGGATTGTACAAAAGGTCCTGTCTCCCTTCTGTTGTTGTTGGGGTTTTTTAATATAATTTTCCTGATACGTTGAGTGACTGTCTACAGTAAAATAAAAGGATAGAGAAGAGATTTTGGCATTTCTTTGAGCAGTAGCGTGTTCCTTCTTTGAAATCTGGTAATTTTTTTTGTTTGCTTTGGGTTTTTTGTTTATCTACTCATTTGGGCTTTTCCCGCCGCTCCCCCCCGCCCCGCTTTCACAAATGGAGGAGAGGAGAAATTGTGTGCATGTGTGTGTGGTGCCCTGCCAAGCAGAGAAACTAAGCAGACAGCCTCTATTGCTTTTGCTCTCACATCTCTAACTTAATTATGGGGGAGGCAAGGGGTGTGTTGTGTTTAATGTACTCCATGCTTCCAAAACTCTGCACTCTCACATGCTAGGGGCTGACCACTGGCACGGGCTTTCATTAATATTTTTTATTTACCCTGCCCTTCCGAATTACTACTTTTAGTTTGGGGGCTTCTTTGTAACGGAATTCTTTTATTTTTATTTTTATAATTGCTTCTGGATCTACAGAAGCGCATGTTGAAAATCATCTCAATGTCACTAGTCTTTAGTTCAACAAGAACGCTATAGAAACGAAAGGTTCTGTCATCCATCAGATTTTCTGTTCCATTTGTTGAAGATGAAAGCCGAGCGAATTTAGTGCTCACTTTCTTCTCCTTCTGACAGTTATTGATCCTCCCTGGAACTCTGCAATTCGCGCTCCGAGCCGGCCCTGACATGGGGAATCCCCAATTCATTATGTGTATGCTCACTAGCGCCGCGGCAGTGCGGCTGAGTTGCCCTTCCAGTTTCAAAGCCGTTTGTTATTTTTCAGCTGCACCCTGTGAGCTGGGATTTTTCCCCTCCACCCTCCCTTCTCACCCCTTTTGCCTTATGAGAGTTTTAATCTGGAAGCTGTTAATGTCTAAGAAACAGCTGCTATAGCAGGGAGGGTTAAGTGGTTTCAGAGGCTTGCTTGATTTGTGCAAAATAGGAAATGGCTGAATCTTTTTCTTTGAGACAATGGGGTGTACGAGGGAGAGAACCTGCAACCTAGTGGTTTTTAGTTGAATTTTATGGTCCTCAAGGATGCAAGATTGTCAGGGCAGAGACAGCCCCTCTGTTAAATCAAGTTTGTGGAGTTAAGTGTGTTTATTCGATGGCTTCCATCTCCAGAAATAGGGCTGCAACAATAAAAGAGGAGTCGATGTAATGGTAGGAAGTATCATAGTCTTCCATGTCCATTTCCCCCCTGGCCTTTAATTAAAGGTATTTCTGGATGGATGGGAACAGAGACTGGTGGGTTTCCTCCACCACTCCCTAAGCTGGCCAAAGGCAAGCCCAGCACATCATGTTGCAGGCTGGAGCTGACTTTAACCTGGCTGGCATGGTGCACGAGCCCAGGTAATGCGCTGGGCCGTACTCTGCTGTGTGGTTGTGCCCTGTGTGCGATGCCCGGCAGGGCAGCCTGCACAGAGGCACAGGTCTTCTAGGAACACGTTTGTAGCCCTCTGTGCTTTTCCAGCGTCTCCTGTGCTGCAGTGTGGTACCTCCTCTTATGGGAGCAAGGATGGTGAAGTCTTACACACAAATTTTCCTGAAGCTTCTGCTTGTTTGATGTTAATGAGAGCCTTTCAGCGAAGGTGCAGTGAAGTTGTAATCTCTTGGTTATCCCCTGCTGAGCAATAACAAACTCTATAGCTCTGCCTTTTGTTTGTGTAAATGTTCATGAAGTCCATCCCAATGTCCTCTGTGACCAGCTAGGGACATGGGTCACCCTTGTTGTCCTGGTCCTCCCTTCTTCTCCGGGCTCCTTTGTTCTTGGGGTTTACTTAACCCTTGGCCAACAAAACACATTTCCTACCAAACTCTTAGAGATCGGAGGGGAACAAACAGCCTCTTTCTAAAGAGGCAGGACCTACGTGGTGTGCCGTGGGTCACGGCGTGCCACCTTAGGGCTCAGTCCGGAGCTTGCTGCAGGAGGAGAGGGCAGCTGCACTGGCGAGTGTGGAGCTGAAGGTAATCAGGCTTCCCCAGCTGGTTACAGGCTTTGCAGGAGGTTGGCGGGCCCTTAAAAAACAGAGTTTCACATCTGCTTTTGTTTATCCCTTTTGCTGCGGGCAAGGCTGAAAACTTAATAAATTGCATGAAACCTAAGGAAGCATGAATATAAAAGAGTATTAGATAAATTACAGAAGCCTGCCTACCTGTAACATTTTTTATAACATAAATGTTACGTGTGTATTATTTCTCTATAAAGTACCCACATGCCCCAGCCTCTCACTGAGGCTCTCTTGTTTAAACATTCCTGCGTTCTCGCTACTTCTGCTCCTCAGCTTCCACCTCTGACTCCTCCCAAATTTTAACATCATTCTTCAGTGGCAGGCGTTTAACGCACCAGCGCTCTGAAGATGTGATGAAGGTTTTTCGAAGGATATTTATAAAGCGGTTTTTAAGTATTTTGGAGACTCATCTCTAAAGGAGCAGATGAAAGAAAAATCCTTGTAATGCTGGTAGCATATGCACGCTGTACAAAGACTGTCTCGAATACTTTCCTTAGTATGTGCCTGTATTTGCTCTAATGTTCTCGCCATTTTTTCAGCCCAGCTCTCCTGGCAGGGGCAGGGATGAAAGGGGAATTGCGAGAGAGAAACAATAAACTTGTAAAACAGACACCTTAGTAAGAGATACTGTAGCTTCAAATGTTTGCAGTTCCTTTGTGAAAGAATTGGCATTGCACATTAACCTTAATATAAGTGTAATATAACATGTATCTGAAGGCAGAATCGAAGAATATGAATTTCTGCGGCTAATGGGTTTTGAATAAATTCAATACAATTGTCTGGCAGTTATTAGCAGAATGTGTGAATCAGGGGCTATGCAACACTGTATACTTTGAAGACCTTGAACTATTTCTACCAGTTAAGAGCTGTTAGATAGACTCTGCTGAAAATTAGCTTCATTCAGTTATCATACAATATAGTGAGCTGTTCTGGCAAAAAGCATTCTCTGCTAGCATTGAGGCAAAATAAATTCTTCTGTTCTTCTGTCCTGAATTGCAGATAGTATCTGACGGAGGTCAGATAACCTGGCTTCTGTATATGCACACGGGTATGTGCCACCCATACATCTGTGTAAGGAGATCTGTGTCTAGATGTAAATATTGCCATATAATTTGCATTGCTTTCTTGCCCGGTGTGGGCAGGTCACAGGCACCCTGGCTCTCAGCAGTCACTGACTGACCCTGTACAAGTATGTGTTCCCTGCTCCAAAACATTAGTAACGCTGCATTAGATTGGACTTAATTTGGGCTTATACAAAAATAACCAGTGCCTGTATTATGCAGAATGTCAAGCCGAATATTTGTGATGGCTTTTCTGTGCTTTATTATGAATCCTGTGGGTCTGATGGGAGGAGAGCATGAGAGAGGATGAGAAGGAATACAAAGGACCAGCGGAGTTTGGCTTCCCATACGCTGAACGTCACAGTTCAGTGCAAGCCAATGCAGAATTGCATTGCTCACTCTGGTATGGCATCTGGGCTAATTTGTCTCACTAATTACACTGAGCGTAGAACTACGCTGATGCCATTAACAGTGTCCATGACCCAGACTGGAATCCCTACCTGAGCTTTATGGTGCCTCATGAGTGCCTGAGGTTTCCTGGAGATGGTGACTCGGTGAGACTGACAAAGTGTCAAGATCTCCTCTGTAGACTAGGGCAGTGGTATGTTGTCAGTGTACTTACACGGGCAATACGCACTTTATATAATTATTTTTAGAGAAGATAGATGAGTTGTTTGTCAATTTCTGCTAATACCAAGTATGTGTAAGACTTGCTTTCTAACTGTCTGATTCCTTACAGTCAACAAAGAGCACCTGGATCTTCGTAGAGGCTGTATAGGCTGTATTTAGCAGAGATGTTCTCATGGATAGAGCATGAGAAGTGGTGATTTAAGTTAGCACCTCAGGGAGCAGGGCTGAGGGAATGGGAGAGTGACCGGTACCTGGGGAGGGATGGAGTCATGAAGGATTTTCCATTTTATACTGAAAGTTGGAGCGGAGTAAACTGGAGGGGAACAAACTGGATTCAGACATGATTGATCCTTCTAGGGTGTACAAGGAACAGGGAGAAACTGGAAGAAATAAAGCATGGGGATTCTTAAGTAACTCCTTAAGTTAAGGAAGCCAAGAAATTGGATCTGGTGGCAATAAGATTGGTAAGCTGTTGAAATGGATGAGTATAGACTCCACTGACTGCTTCCATCTCCTTTTCCTTTCTTTATCCTCCATATCTGTCCCAAATACTGTTTGGAGCAGTATCACTGCTCTTGTGAAAATAGACACCATATACTGAAGAGGCAGCAGTCAACTCAAGCTTGTTGGCAGGAGTGGTGGGAATGCTAATGTCCGTGCATGATTTGAAAAATCTGGTACTCTTGGAGGGGAGGGGGTTTCCACCACAAAACCAGCTCATCCATTTTCTGATGGGGGCTATAGACAATGGATCCCACAACCCCACATGGTCTCTGGTGTATTACAAGATTTCATAGTTGTGGTCACTTCTAATTTGCCATGCAGACTACTAGAGGAAAGGGTTTTGGTTCCTGCCTTGACATGTTTAAAGTGGAACTGCTCATCCCTGGTAAAACCATTCCAGTAAACGTAGTCCCAGTGTTCTGCAGGATGTGAACCTCGATCAGTGGCTGGTGCCCCTGGTGTTCGTAGCTACAGGCACTGTCACTAGGGTATCATCAATACTAAACTCTACACGTAGTTGCTTTACCCCCAAGTCTTTTCACAGCATGTGTGAGTTTCTGTATAAAAATCTAGGATGGATTCCCTGAAGGAACTGGAATTTCTGGGTGTTGCAAAGTCCTTATTAGGAAATTGGAAAGATACACTGATGAGTGTGCCTGTTTAAAATCAGATAGTACAAGAGTTCCCACCATTATTCTCCTTCTGGAAGGATTGCTTGTTAACTAAGTTGGTGTTTCAAATTAGAATGAAAATGGAAAAGAACAGTAAGCAAATGATTTTCTCGAAGTTTGAGTATTCACAGTATTTAGAAAAACGATAATTGGATAACTCCTCTTTGAACCAGTACCAATGTATCTGTAGATACTGGGGTCAACTTTTCTGTTTCTACTTTCCTGCTCCTTAAGTGAATCTGAATTTAACTCTTTTCCGCACAATCCTAGCAGCTTTATATTTATCTCAGTATTTTTTTCCCCCAGTATAGCCCTGCATAGAATCACAGTCTAGTTTTGTTATCAGGAGAATGTGGCAATAACAGGCCCGTATCACGCCACTTGCATGTGGTACCTCACCATTTTGGGTCGATGGGAAGTCCTGCCCATGAGTATGGGCCGATCACGCTCACGCTGCAGCTGAGAACCTTAAATAACTTTTGTTTATATGAAGGCACTAAGACAGATTTATGAAAATGCTGGTTGGAACTAGATGTTTTAATGTCCAAAATTAGAGTATGTTGTAATCGGTCTGACACAACTCTAGCAGAACAAAAGCCCTTGCATGGGCAATAAGTGTCTTAAATTTCTAACAAAGTTCTTAAACTAACTTTGGGGGTTTTGTAGCATTAGTTGTGACACTCTGGGGTAATGGTTAAATGGCCAAGAAGCACAAGTCCCATTTTGTAGCCCATGGTAATTATTCAGTTACTCTCATTTCCGTTGTAAGCCTGTGTGAGATATTAACGTTCCGGTGGATCTGATATTTTTACATCCTCCGTGACTGTGGGTTATGGGATCTCTGCTGGGCTGTCAGTTTGCTGCTTTAGCGCAAACCAGTTAATAGCATGGAAGATGGAGACTATCCACCTTAGCTGGGGGGACGGCAAATCGTGGGCAATGTTATCTTCAGTCTCTGTTTGCTGTGTGGTGTTCCCCTAATAGGCAGACCTCCTTGAAGCATGGCCTAGGGAGCTTTGGAAAGCGTCTCGGATGGAAATGCCAGACAGTTGGTTTGCACTTGTTAGCAGCTTTTATCCGGAAGCTTTAATAACATCACTGCAAAGTGTTGTTTAACAACTGGCTTCTTTGACAACTGTGGCTCTATTGGTAATGAGGAAGCTTATCTTACGAAAGTGCTGCAAAGAAATCAAGGAAAGGGGGGCCATGGATGGGTAAATTGCTTTAATACAACTTTTGTTTAATAGAGGCCTGAGTTTGTACAACAAATGGATTAGCAGATGAGATTCCCCTTACTTCTCCAGTAATTCTTTGGAGAGGGTCTTGACTCTAACCGCCTATCCGAAAAAGAGTCCATTCTCCTTTCTCTAAGTTTTGCACGCTAATGACAGAGATCAGTAAAGAAAAATAGCCCATCCAGCTGCAGGCTTTCTAACACAGCCATTAGGTTTCAGGCAAGCAAATGTTGGAGGGAAAAAAGTGCTCTCCAGCAATTGTAATTAAGGGAAGAGCACCAAATACCTGTAGCAATATGTCAGTATTTTGAAATAATGTTGCATCATGTTTTACCTGAAACTTCATTAATGATAGCATAGATGGCCTCTTTATCTTGCCAGCATCTGCCCTATTACTGGTTGAGACTAAGGGCCAGGCATGTGGAGTAATTCTGTTGAAATAGTTGTTTTTGTGTTTTATGCAACTGACAGCCAAATCTGGCCTCTGGAATTTACAATCAACCAACTAAATTAGCTTTGAGCTCACTGTGGGTTTTTTTCTCCTGTAACTCAACAAAGGCAAGCTGCTAAAGGCAGCCTGCAGTAACACTGCCCTATGCTCAGCTGAGTATCCATCAATACTGAAACATCTCTCACACTCTAGTTCAGGGTCACATTTCACCTCTGTTTGTTGCTCAGCATTGGAAGGAACGGAGACTCTAGGCCAAGGGCCTTCAGCTTGTCATCTGTTGACCGTGGGTGGCCTGTTCCTAAGCAGGTTGCAATATGGGAGGTAAAGGTAATTAAGGAAAAGCCTCTTGTTGGTGGACTGACCTTACCCCTGTAGGACCCCTGCCTTTCATCAGAAAATGCAAAAAGGTTAAAAATGGCTGTTTGGTGTCCATATTGCTTGTCTGGGGAGCCACATTTGAATGCTGGGATTGGTGTCTCACTCAAATTCAGTTGTCATATGGATGTCATATGTTGGCCAAATATCCACCAAATATCTGCCTCTCCTAAGCAGATGAGAAGAGTGCCAAGACAGATGATGCTTCACCCCAGGGTGGTGGCAAGGTGTGCTGTTTTATCTACCAGTGCCTCATGGCTTCCAGAATATTAAAAGAAACCACGGGGAACTGATGCATCCTGGAAAATGCTGGGCAAGCATGGAAGCACATTTTTACAATTGTCAGAAAATGAAGAGTCCACTGAGAGGATTCATGTGGGAGGCAGCAGCTCTGCTGGGTTTTACCCAGTGCTGTCTGCTGTTTGGTACCAGCTGGGGAAATCCTCCTGGTGGCATTAGGGTTGTTGATTCCAGTCCATTCTTTCTTGGTCATATGCTTGGAGCTGGTCCCTAACCGGTGATGTTGCACCACTTCACCGCCTGAGTCATGGGTATATGCTTAATGCAAATTCTGTAGGTGGCAGGCAGCCCGTTGTTTAAAGAAACAATTTCCTCCCTCACACAGCCACCTGAAACAAGCTCATGTGAGACTTGATTTTATCAGCCCTCAGCTTTTCTTTCGTTAGCCAGTGTTGTGTTCTTGCTAGGTGTTTCACTAGGTTTGTCAGAAGAACTTGATCTGTGCAAGTTGTGGGTCCAGGCTGGGACAAAAGAAAACTTTCCCATTTTCTGCACAGCCTGTCCATAGATGAAGTGAATGGAGAGAAATAAAAGACTGATGAGCAGTACTGGGTCTGCCTCCCTGTAGGGCTGAGTGGGCACAAGGGAAGAAGTAGAATGCATTGTGTTGGAGCAAAACATGCCTTTTGCCTTTGGTTGTGATTCAAATATAACAAGGTTTATGTATTGTACTTTGCTCATGAATTTCTGTGCACCTACAGTCTACGTCAAACTTGTGTCTTCCCCTGTCATCAAACACAAGTGCTCAGAAGCATGAAATCCTTTTTTTTTCTTCCTCCTCCTGCAGGGAATGTTCATTTTAGCCCATGCTAGCAGCTCTCCGTCCCTTTCTAACAGAGCCATTTCTGCTTTCTCTTGTTGAGGCTTTTGTTGCCTTTGCTCTTACAACAGCCCCTTCCAACTCTGTCCCTGTGCTTGCATCCCTCCTCCCGTGCCATCCTCAGTTGGGGCTGAGGGGAGATAGTCTAGACGGGACCAAATGATTCTTCCCCTCCCCTTTCCCCCAACCTCTCTCATCTATGTCATATTCTTAATATATTTAGGGGTTTCTTTTTTCAGCATTTAAAAGTATAAAATTTAAAACACTTTCAATTTAACAAATTTGAATTGAAGTATCTCTTAAAAAACTTTCGTTGTCTTAATTTCTTTTTGGTCACTGCTGTCTCTTGGGTTACCTCTGTGGGGTATTGCTTGAAGTCCTCTTGTCTGCCTGTCCCCTTCTGGGTGTTCATGACTCCTTTTGGTGCTCCTTTTCAATTGCATAGTGCTTACAGTCAGGGGAAGATGGCACGAGCTGTGCACTTGTTCACAAGCCCTTAGCTTGCCTCCTGAGCCTTCACTGCATTTGGAGCATGAAGACCCGCAGTTCAGCATGCTGTGTAGCTGCAGAGGAGGCAAAGCCGTTTGCAGGATTCGATGTTTGCTTCCTGGAGGCAGCAGTGAAAGCTCAGATTTACATCACTTCTGCGATGACATAATGGTTAGAGGAGGTGGACTGTACATCTCATTCTGTTTCCAGTGTGACATTAATGACAGCATTGAAGTTCGTTTTTTCGAGCAGATGCATGATGCATTTACTAGACTGTCCACAAGCGCTGAGAATGTTGCCTTGTCAGAGAAGGTGACAGTATTTTGGACTTTGACTGTGACCTGACAACATTCAGAGAGGGACAGCAAAAATCAGGGTCCCTAGAGTAACTGGTATGGGCTGCCCTGTAGCCATCCCTGTCAGGCACTGTCTCTCTCTGAAGAGGGACATGGTTTGTTAGTATTTATAAGCCTGCAGTTTCTTGTTCAAACTGAAGCCTTTGTAGTTTTCTAGGAGTCCAGGCTTGAAATCCAACCTCTGTGTTCTTCTAATGCTTAGCTTGTAACAGCAAGAATAGTAGCTGGAGATGTGTTTGTGATGTACAAATGTGCTTTTAGAATTTCACGTTAATGCTACTGACAATAATAGGCAAAATAATTTGCCCACACTGTACTCAATTAAATATACAGATACTCTTTTTTTACCAAGACCAGCTATTTCTATTGGTGCCAAGTGCTCATGTTGCACGGTTGCAAGTGGCTGTGGATGAGCGGATGTAGTAGAGAGTCAGGTCTAGACATGATTAATATAATGTAATTCACTGCCAGTAACACTCTCAGGGTACTGGATTGTGATCGCTTCAGACCTTGTTGTGCTCTATCTTGTCACCTTGCTGTTTTGTGAAACTTTTGCATGTGTTCAGAAGTGGTTTTCTTTTTTCCTGTGACTGGTAGCATGACAGTCCCCTCTCTACTGTGGTGTCTGCTAGCACCAAAGCTTCCCCCCCGAAATAAACTCCTCCTTCCTGATTCAACTATGTAATTTAGACTATTCCAAACACTCCTATATGCTAAGGGGTATTCAACAAATACATATGCTACTTTACTCCCTCTGATGTTCCTAATATTTTTGAGATCTTCCTGTATTATTATTCTCTCCTACTGAATGGAAGGAGCTATTTCCTCTTTAATTTTGGCTCTAAACCTCATTCAGATAGTGATATTTCCAAGATATTTAAATCCAAGCTATCCTAGCACCAAGCTTTGGGATACCCATGCAGATATGCTGTACAATACCTAACATATGCTTAGCTTGTGCATTTTAGCCATATGACAGTGTTCTTAGCCAAGTCAATTTTCTGTTCATTTTTTTAATTACCATTCTGTGAGACACTGTTTCATGTGTTGTACTAAATTTCCAAGTGTCTGGTCTCTGTTACAGTGCTGTTCTCATCTCTTAAATAGGCAATTTCTTTGGGTAACAACACTAGAAATAAAATGATTTAAGTTTGGCTAAGGCAGCAGGATTCTTGACAGCAGTGCGCCTTGGTTTGGCCCGTATCTCTCGAAGGGTGAATGAAACTACTTACGCATCGCACTTAATTTACAGTGCTAGTGGTCTTGTGTGGAGTGGTAAGGGGGAAAAGGGAGTGCCCTTGCAAGGCACGGGAAAATGAATGCGTTGTCTCTACTGCAACCCACAGGCAGAGATAGTGGCTGCAGTCTGCTCACACCCTTCTGAAAGAGGTTGGGCTGCCTTGCTTCAGCCCCCACCGTCCTTCTGCTGAGGGTTTCTATCACACCACAATGGCTGGGGACAACATGCTTTTCTCAGCAGATCTGCGGCAGGTCAGCACGCCCAGCCCCTGTTGGAAATGTGAATTTGTACATCGGCCAACCACACTGGCTGACCTTGTAGGCTCTGCCCTCCGTCCTCCTGGGACGCAGTTGAAGCCCCAGCCTCCTTGCCCTGGTTTTGGTACAATGTCATGCCAATGAGTGCAGCTTGATACTTCCAGTGGAGCATGAACTTTTCTTTCCATTTCCTACTTTCTCCCTGCCCCAGCTTTGTCCGTGTCACTCTGGACATGTGAATTCTGTTCCTCTGAGGAAACCGTCCAGGAGCGGTGGCCATCTGGGCTACAGTAGTGGCTCTTTAGTGACTTTATTCCCATGTGCTGCCAACAGGAGTTTATATTATTCAGCATAAACTTACTTCCGTAATTTAAACACTAGACTTTCCTCTCCTTTTTATTAAACATTGCGAACAGCTGTGGGATACCCTTCTGCTTTCTGCTCACCAGTGTCAGTTTTGTTTTGGCTTCCCCTCTTTTCCCCCTTGGAGCTTATTTTGGCAAAATTTCGGGTGGAAAAGTAGGGGATCTGGGAGGCCCTTGGCTAAGGGGATGCCAGGAGACAGTTACTGGAGTGCCTCCTTGGCAGTCGCAAACTGGAGCAGATAAACCTGACACCTGAGTAGGTTTTATTGTCATAACTTTGCTTAGTTTTCCTTTCTTTTGCTAAGAAAATGTCCATATCCCTTTTGGAAACCTTGGGGTTTTTTGCCTACTCACTTTATTTCTGGTATTACTCATTTTAGAGAAGTTTTATGGTGTACCTCTCCACTGTTTGTGATGTCTTTCCTGATCCTTCTCAAAAACTGGTCTTAAAAACGCAAGGAAAAACCTCAGCCCTCTCCTTCCTACTCCTTTAAGTAATCATTTTGTGTATTGCACAATGTTTTTAATTAAAACCCTTATTTATATGTTTTTTATAATAGCCGTGGGTTCTCCGCACTCTGGGTGCGCTAATCTAGCTCGGTTGTAAATTACAGTGCTTGCACATTAAAATAAATTGCACTGACACAGTGCCTTGGCAGCACTGCTGGAGGCTCTCCTGAGCCCACTGGGGTCTTCATTGCATGTTTAAAACATCTCTGTTGTTTGCTGGATTTCCAGGATATCTGGCGGGATAGCTCTGTAAGGAGGAGCACTCCTTCAGTAGTTTACATGGGGGGAGTTTTCTTAATGGAGTTTTGGGAGAGGGAAACCGGAGGGCAGTAATTATTCCCTTGTGTTTGATCAGCCTGATGCAAATGTCTTTGGGAAGCGGGGAAGAAGAAGGTGGTGTTGGCGTTCAAGGAGATGGATCTCTCTGGTTTTCCTGTTGAGTAGCAGCTGCCTGTTGGAGAATGTGGGACGTCAGGGTGCCACCAAAAAAGAGGAGAGCAAGCCAGGTCCC
Organism: Buteo buteo; assembly: GCF_964188355.1. Taxonomy (NCBI): domain Eukaryota; kingdom Metazoa; phylum Chordata; class Aves; order Accipitriformes; family Accipitridae; genus Buteo; species Buteo buteo. The sequence goes on from NC_134174.1 coordinate 59,826,173, forward strand.
CAGTCCAGGAAAGCTGCAGTTAGGGCCGCAGTTCAGCCAGGTGCTGAAACCACATTTCTGATGCAAGAGGTGAGATCTGTGAGTCCATTCACGTGCTTAAATAGCTTGCCGAATTTGGATGTAAATACCACCCTTGGAGAAGCCCTGAAGGCTAAAAATACAACCTACAAAATAACATCAGATCGGTGCATCTAATACTGCCTTCCCCTCTCGCTGTGCTGTGTAGTATTGCACCTACTTTAAAAAGGTATCTTCTGTAGCTTAGTGGTTGACAAAAGGCATTCATCAAAAAAATTACTACAACTGCATAAATATAATGATATAAAGGCTAATAGTTTCTCATGCTGGGAAGGTTTGTAGTGCTCAGTGTAATGTGCACAAGCGGTATTTTACTAGCCTGATCCTTGCGGTGAAGGCCGGTTCTACCTGATTTTTTGAAAAAGATCATCTAAAGTCATTACATTTGCAGATTTTCCCCACCACCTGTTTTCATGTCTGTAAATATGTAAGACAGGATGCTTGTTCTTTGTTCTGAAGGCACGTTAAGATCAATGCCCTTGAGCATGCACCCTCTTCTGACTGTCTAAAAATTTGTTAAAGGTATAGATCTTGATTACATTCTCTTAATCCAAGCCTTTTCTTTTAACCCAGCTCTTAAAAGGAAGCGTACATGACAGTACATCACACAATATCTCAGCCCTTTCCTGACATTTCTGTGGAAGTAAATGAAAGGTGTAAATTAAAAAAAGCAAGTGTTTGTGTCTCACTTTAACCTTCTGTTATGTTAAATGGCTTTATTGAAGAGTGCCGGCAGTGTTCTCAAAAAACTTGGGAAAATCCACTGTGAGCCATGCAATTAGTTGCCTTGGGAGCTGAGTATGGAGTTCATGATGTTTGATGTGAAAATTACACGGACACATCTAATTGGGTGTATTTGCACCACACAGGATACCGAATAAAGAGGTGAACTCTTTTCCCCCATTCCTTGCTTGATTTCTTCTTTAGTTGAAGTGTTTACCTTGAACTCTTCCCAGTTGAGATACTATTTATCTAGGCATGTGGATCAATCAATGGGTGTATGTTCCCCTGTGCAGATTTTGGAGAGCAGGAGGGGAAGAGAGGCAGAGATGACACTATGAGCCTGGAAGGATGAGGGAAGATGAGCTTCAAGCTACCTCATGCTTCCCATTATCATTCCTTAGTTGTGACTTGCAGTGCCTATCCCAGCCCTAGAGCTCTACTCTTTCTGCAGGAGTCAATGGCTAATTTAGAGAGTCCCCGGCACCGCAGGATCCATTACTCATAATTTCTTTTAGTGGTTAAGTTTTGCAACATAAACATATGAGGATGTTTTCTGCTGTGACAGTGGTCTCCGGTGTTCATCATTCTCCGAGCCCTTTCTGATTTCTTGCTTTCAAGTTCCTTGTTGTGGTCTTCAAAATTAAACAAAAGTGCTCTGTACATTAGCAGCTGATACCAGCTTGCGTTGTGAATGCACGTCTTAGGGTATCATCCCCTACGCTAAGAGATCTGCTAACAAAACCCGGAAACCCAGTGCTCTCTTCTTTACTCAGTATAAACCTTGTATCATCTGTTTGTGCATGTGGATGTAGCTGTCTTCTCCCTCCTTCCCCCTTTAAACCTGCAGAAACTTGAATTATGTGTTGATCTTTAAACAATTTGGTTTCATTTTTCTTTAGTTGCAAATATAACTTGCTTGATGAATGCAGCTAAACTGTGAGCGCGTTTTAAATATTCCATGTTTTTGAACAGTAATAAAGACTTAAAGTAAAACATTTTCCAGTAATTTAGTACTCTCTTCAGTGCAGTTATTCAATTATTAGACCACAAAGGCATTCTGCAGTTTGATGTTATTAAGAAATATATTAGCAGAAAATACTCTATTATCATCTAATGCTAATAATCAGCTGCTAGGAATTAGAAGAGAAGATGTGTAATTGGAATTCTTGTGGCTAATAAGATGTGAATTATAAAGACATTTCCAGGAGAGAAATCTAGGTACTATTATAAGAAACTGCTATTTGCATTTTAAAACATTAGTAGGCACAATGATGAGATCAGATTGATTTGCTTAAAATATCAACGAGGCACAATAATGGAGATTACTGAATAGCACCTTGATCCTGGAGCAGCATCACTGTCTTGCACCCTTCTTTCATTATTTGCTGTTCTGCCATGGGATGCCTTTTCCTGCTGTAGCTTGTTTTTAAAACATTGGTGTAGCAGGGAAATACATACTGAAATGATAATTCAGGCCACCGGTTTTCTGATGGGTACCCTTCTCCTGGCGATGTCTGACGTGTCGTACCAAGTAACACTGTACAGCTTGTCTCTCCTTTCTAGCAAAGAGATAGCTGTCACAAGCATTTAAGGACATGGATAACTTCTTAAGTGCAAGTTTTTGCAGATTAGAACCTAATTGTGTCTGTCTGTACGTGTGTCTGTGTGGGGTGCCACCAGTGGAGAGTGTCTTTTCCTGAGCTGTTTGCAAATAGATTACATCCTAAAATTGTGGCCTTTGGTTGCCCTGTTACTGCTGGATTCTGCGTTACTGTGTTGTTAATGGCTGTAAAATTATTCACCCACAGGATTTTGTCTTTGACCCCTGCATCAGTGAATTCCACAGGTTGATTGCTTACCATTTACAGTAAGGGGAGGGAGAGATATGGGTTTGTCCTCCTTACAGGGCACCTCCCTATTTCTAGCCTAAATTTGACCTTTAGAAACCTAGTCATACTCAAACTTGATAAATACAGTTTTCTTCTGGAAGCTGAGAGTCTTCAAATGAGGCCAAATGTAGAAGACTGTGAGAGGGTAACGCGTAATGAGGCGGTCTTGCTTTCCTAGCAAGCACTGGCTCTGCAAAACTCAGAAACATTCTCCTAAATTTTTAAATTGGTTTTAATCTGTTGCTCTTGGCAGGGACTAGTGACTTTGGGTTGGGGAGTTTGCTGGAGGGAGCAGGCAATATTAGAAGTGGTTTCTTTGAGTGTTACATGCTCCCTGTAGAGATGGTTGGAAGTTCACCGCACGAGGAACCGCGTGGACGCAGCATGGTAGTGCAGGAGAAGTGAAGGCAGGACCCAGGTAAGGTTTAGTGACTTGTGGAGAAGGACAGTGGCAAGAACCAAGTGAAGAGCATTGCCCAGGTGGGGATGGAGGTGAGGATGTCCTGAGAGCCCGTAGGGAGCTTGCCGGGTCTCTCCTGTGTGCCCCCAGCAGATGGCTTAAAATGCTGGAAACTGCAATAGATCTGCTCTAGGCAAAAAAAGGGAAAGCCAGGTGAGGAGGCAGGAGGTGATCAGAGGAGCAATCTCCATATTCGTGCAGTTTGCAAGGTTTTCTGGGACTTGGTAATGTCTTGAGAATCCAGTTAAATTCCCAGGCGAGCAAGCAAGCAGCAATTAATTTTTCTGCAACTGAAAGTGTATATCTTGATTATCACCTCTTATTTAATTATCAGATGCTTAGTTTTAGTTGCATAGTGGTCTCAGAAGCTAGGAAGCAATCTAACTGGAGGATGCTGTAGCTTCACAAGCGTTTAAACTAGCCCAGCCAACGGTGCTGTTGGAAGAGGTAACTCTTGCCCTCTGCCTTGTGCTTGGTCATATGTGAACCAAACTGGAGAGCTTGGCTGTTAAACCCCTTTTTTCCCTCTTTTTTCTCTACCCCCCCTCCTCCTTAATTTGAACCCTACATCAGCTCCTCTCTCCAAGTCACCATAGGGCAGATCAGATGCTTTTGTTGATGTTAACAGGGGGACACAGGAATAAGTGGGAAAAGGTGGGACTAGGATGTTATTGTAGGCTTACAATGACATTAAATGGGAGAAACAATCTATCTTTTTTTCCTTTGTCATGGTATATAACGTTTGCATTTTAAGAGGCTGCAATATTCACCAGTATAAGAGGAACTAAACAGTGCTCCCTGTTTTCAAAAGCAGATCCTTTTTAGCCAGTTTCAACAACATTTTTCCAAAGGCACATGAACTTTTAAAAGGAGATGTATCCAAGTCTACTGGACAGTGTACTTGGTGTTTCTGTAACTGCGGGAAAACTTGTAACCTTTCCCTTCTCCTTGACAAGAAGAAATCTGTGAACCAGACCCTGCTGAAAACTCATGCAGAAGTATAGCGAAGGGTTTCAGATCACTACTTGCATGCTTAAAAGCCAAAACTGGTGGAAGAAGAAGAAGGTATTGTACTAATGCATCAAAGGAAAGGTATGAGGACACACATTAGAAAACTAGTCTAATGAGAAAATGATGGTGGCCATCATGAGGAGGGCTGTTGTTTCATCAAGACATGCCGAAATACGTATTTTTGATTTGTCAGTGTTAGATTTTTTTTTTTTTAAAAAAGAAAAGACAGCAGAGCTGTGTTAAACAAATATGAGTATCTGCAGAAGGAAAAGGAGATTTCATAAGAAACATGGTGAGTGAACTCCAGTCCCCTTCAGAGGCTTCCCTTGCTGTGTCTTTCTCTCCTATCTTCCCCTGCCTCACGTCCCTCCTCCCAGGGAGAAAATGAAGATGCTTTTGCCCAGAAGTGAAAGAGTATTTTTCACTTACATGATCAGGAGTACAATTTTCTCTCCCCTCCCACACGCCGGGCTCCAGTGCTCTTGGTGCAGAATTTTGGTTGTTGTTCCCCCTTCATTGTTTTTTGTTTTGCAATAATCATTCTTTTTAATACATTTTTAATAAACAAGGTTCGTTTGAGGAGATCTTGAAATGATGCTGCAGACAGCAGACAGAATGCCTTGTCCTAAAACACTTCCTCTTGTCATGTAGATAGTTTTATCAGATGAAAGAAATGTTGCTTTCAGCATTGTGTATTTTATTGTTGTACATGTGTGCATACGCACCCATGCACAGTAATGCCTGTTCTAGCCAGGACAATGGGAATGTAGCAGCATTGAAATGAAAAAACAATAATGTGGCTTTTTAACCCTTTTTTTGTCTGAAGTTTATATGCAGATCTTTTTCTGTGCAGCATAATATTCTATTTGAAGTGGAACTTAGCTCTTAGTTAACACTGAAAGTGATAAGTTGTCTAAAGCCCTGTTTAGACAGACAGAGCTTATTTGGCATCTGCATTAAGCTGTTTGACAAAATGTTTCGAATGTAATTAGTTCACATCAAAGGTACACCACCTTCGGTGGTGGGTAAGATGGATGAGAACTAAAGATACTGAGATCAGCATGACCTGACTGAAGGCCTTGCAATTTAAGGTTTTACTGTTTATTACATTTTATGTTTAAAAAAAAAGAAAAGAAAAAAAAAGAGAACACTAGCACAGGATTTTTCAAATTTGTTTTCTTTAATAATTTTCAAAGCTCTTCCAGTGTCTCAATTGTACAAGCTCTTCACTTGTCATGCTCTCTCATACCTCAAGAGAACACACTGGCCTCTGAGAAATACAATGTTTTAGTATGGCAAAACAGATGTGCAGAATTATGTATTTAAAGCCTTTTTTTAAAGTATATTTCTGAGAATATGTTCATAAAAATCATGCTTTTCCATATACTGTTCTCAGTGATATTTTGGATCCATATTTGCCCAGTTTACACATTTCCGTTTTTGTGGGTTTTGCCTTGTACTGTTGGGTCTGTAAAAACCAGCGTGAGATCTGAAAGCTTAAGCTGAATTCTTCCTCATTCTTGCATTGGTATCACTAAATGCTGCAGCTAGGGTGGCAAAGAGGGGAAATATGAAAATACCTATGTTAAGATGTATTTTTTCCTTTATAATATCCCCATGTTACTACTGTTACTTTAGCACCTTTGTGGATGTTTTATATCTAATTCTACTCAGGGCTACATCTGTATCAACAGTGACAGCAAAATAAGAAGTATTTCCTACTCTACCAGCCAGTAATCAACACTTCTGTTTAATAACATGGGAATTAGAGAAGGATTGCTTCCTGAACTTGCTTTCTGTAGTTGAGTGGCTATGGTGGTATCAGCAAGAGTTAAACGCTGTGAGCACGTAAGCTAAGTTTTTCAAAATGACAAGTGGTGCTGGACACTTGGCTTGGGAAGCTTGGTAGAAAAGAGGTGTTCGGCGCTTTCTGAAGATAAACTGTATTTAATCGCAGTTTAGATTTGTGAATTACCGAGAATTAATAAAGCGCCAAGCATCAGCTGAGGTGCAAGAGCTCAGCTGGTGCTTGGTAACTCCTGAGCTGCAATCATTTCAATTGTGTATATAAGCCCTTTATTTTAAGGTTGGTACTTCAAAGTACTTATTATAGCCATCCTGGTATGAAGATGGTCCAAATAAGTTGTTAAGTACACATAATAGGAAACATAATAGGAAACCTATGTGTTGAAAAAGACAGAGTTGTTATGTCAATTCTTTTTCTGGATCATACTGCTCTTTTAAAAGCATAATGATTCATGGAAGATGGGAGAAGACCTCGCCAGAGCTCCATGTAGCATTTGGCATTTTTCCTGAGCAAGAAGTTTCTTTATGTGGTTTACTATGTATACTAAACACTTAATTAGTATGATTTGGGGACTGATAAGTTAAATGGTGAGGAACAAGTGGTAGCACAGCTCTATTTAAACTGTTCAAAAGAAAATAAAGGATTTCTCTAGTGCTACTGAGAGGTGGTCTTCCCTTCATTTCTGTAAAATTAGCTTTTTTTCTCTGCGTGACGTCAACTGTATTGGTCCTATTGTAGATCATTCATAAGACCAACAGCATTTTGGAAACATGCAGTATTTAAAATTTAAAATACTTGTTACATGTAGAGATGATGGATGATTAAGATTTGGTATCTTGGGCTCTTTTGGTTATCTAATCAATGATAAAATGCTTTGGTTTTCTAACTTCTTTAGTAAGCTTGGAGATGCTGGATTTTGAAACCTCTCCCTAGCTGATGTCTGGGTTTTTTTGCTAAATCAGAACCTCAAAAACATATGTGAATATATTTGTGGGGGTTTTATTTAAAAAAAAAAAAAAGTTTGTGGGACTTTGGGGCTGGGAAGGAAGCTATTTAAAGCTTGTGGGAGACTTGGAAACTTTGAGAGGGAATGTGCCAACACAGGTGGGATGGGCAAAGTAACTGAGGGCTCACATCAGCCCCAGCAGGTACACGTTGGTGTGGGCACGCACGCTTTGCCTGGCTCCATATACGCTTACGGTTATGTCTGCAAGATTATAGATGTATATCCATTTGTATATAAAAGATAATCCAACTAATGCTGAATTGAAGATTAAGCCCATTTGGGTTTTTTCTTCTTTTCCTTTCAGAGCCTCTTTCCACATCCACACATGCACACACTCCTGCCTTTGAAATCTCTCCCCAAACTCCTCCTACATAATTTTCTGTAGAAACTGGGAGCACAAATAAACATCCATTTTAATCCCCTCTTACCAGGTAAGTGAGAGAAACAATGGGAGGTTTTATAGCCAGACCTTCGCCCCTGTGGGTAGGAAATGAGTCATTACCATGATGAAGAAAAATGAGGGACCTCGGCCATAAATTCACGCTAATCTCCCATTGTCAGTCTCTCCGGCATGGTTAGTGACTCAGCATTATGTTTGCAAACGGGGTACCGTGCCCTTGGTGGCCTGTCAGATGCCGAATTGCTCCTCTCCATGTTCAAAGGTCTTTGGGTGGATGGGAGGGACGGGCTTCCTTCCTGGAGTGCGGAGCCCGTGCCTGTTCCCGTTCCCGGTCCCACTGTCCATGTCCCCAGCACGTGTGCTGCTGCTCCTGCTCCAGCTTGCCACAGAGACCCACCACCGCCAGGGTCACTTCTCCGTGCGAGCAGCAAAGTGCAGGCACCTCGCTGGTCCTTCAGGTCTTGATGACACTCACCCGATGATATACAAGCAGACAGTGCTACTGTCCTCTGCTCTTTGGGGACATCCTTCTTCAACTACCCTTCTTCTCTTCTGAACATCTGCTCTGTATTTTGCAGAAAATCTTAAAAAAAAAAAAAAAAAAAGTGTCAGTGTCTAGGGAAGGGAGATGTTTCAGAAGTTTCCCTCCACCCATATATATGTACATAAAAATAAATAAATACTATACATGTATACAGACATATCTGTGTATGTACATATATGTATACGTATGCCTTTCCATGCTGATGTTCCACAGTCTGTCTGGTGAGGATTTGGAAGGCGGCATACCCACCCAGAGCGAGTTGGCATTGAATCCTGGACATCATTTTGCTGTACATCAGCTCAAGCCCATAATTCACCAAGGGAATTATGGTGGTGATTCACCGAGCAGTGTTATTTTTTGTCTGTGAACATTATGAATATCTAGCCTTGAACTCCTATGCAGCAGCACCCATTAAGAATTAATGCTGCTTCTTCATTTGCGAACTTTTGCTCCAAACTCGCCAACCTTAGAAAAGAGCTGTGTCTGTGCCCAGACAGACAGGAGCGTTGTGTGACCATAAAGGTGCCTGGAATTTATGGTATCTCAGGTCTTGCCTACAGTCAGGGTAGAGGTCTGAAACAGCAGCGGTGTTCAGGGTCCCTCCTTGGGATTTCCAGAGCGGGAGAACTAATGCCTTCTAACCATCTTATAAGTCTAAACATGACTTCTGCTGACAGGGAATGAGCATCCCATAGCTTCGAGTCTAGTCATCAACATTTTGTCTATGTTGACTGGGAAGGGACTGGTTTTGCCATAAATTAGCAAGACGATAACATAAGAACTCCTGTCCTTGCCATCTGTAACAAAGCAGAATAAAATATTCCAAACTCTCTCAGTTCTGCTTGCAGCATCGAGGCAAGTCACATGCAGTCAGCTGGTGTGTCTCCTGTTTATTTCCATGCGGAATAAAAAATAGTTTATAAATTGTAACTTCTCCACATTCTGGCTACTAGGTCTAAACACAAGTATGTCAGGCTTTTTCTGCAAATAGCAATCTCCTAGGATGTGAAACATTGTTAATTTATCTTAAATAATTCAATAGAATGTCAATATTCCACAACTCCCTCTACTTAGAGTGACAGGTCTGTTCAAATTAGTAGCCCTGAAGAATAAAGAATATTCAGGACATGCTTTTATCTCGGGAAAGACAGAACTCAGTGCAGCTGCATAAGTTTTTAAAGTAGCAGTATGAACACCAGCCTGCTACCTGGATGACAAGTAATTCAAGCACAAATGTTGTCGCTTTTAGAAAAGAAGCGGTATATACATTTTGTACCCAATTAGTAATCACTGTGAGTTCTCTGTATGTGCATTATATTCTGTATTTTACATATGCATGCAGGATATACAACATAATGTGCGAGTGGAATCTGTGAAATGCTGTTTCATATTTGCACGCTAATTTATTCTATCAAAACCAAAAGTTTTTTTAAGGCCGATCATGTGATGAGTTGAGGCAGCCAGACTTGTTGCTCAATGTATTTTCTCTGTGACAAGTTGGAGATCTGTTAATTGGTAAAAATAGCCCTGACACCACGCTCCGAGCTGCTGGAGAAGAACTAGTGTTCTTCCTTTTTCCAGGTTACGATCCCCATAATTAGAGCAACAATCATAGAAGTTAAATTGGGGTAAGACACCCTCCATTTTCCTTTTCATTATTCTGACAAAACAGGATTCTTGGTATTTTTATCTCTATTATCAAATCTATTTTTACATTTCTGAAGGAACAGAGGTGAGGGTATCCAAGAATTCCTTTGGAAAACTATTGCGGATTAAGGATATTTTCTTGATACTTTAAAATTTTTACTTAAATCTGGCACTGTGATCTCCTGTTCCCTTGCGTAACCCCTCTCCATTCAGGTGCTCACATCCTTTTGATATTTGCAAGGATGAATTGATTAATTTGGGCGCAGGAAGGAGGCAAGGCAGGGCTGCCCTTTGTTTAACCCAGTGGTGCCAGCTAGTCTGGGTCAGAAGCGTGACTAAACTCCAGCTGAGACATTTCTGTGGCTGATCAAGATGTTAGGGCAACACCCAGAAAAATAGCCCAGGCTAGCTTGGCAGTGTTGTCTTAAGACTTAAAGCGCACATGCTGTTTTCTTCTCAAATGTGTAACGTGCCCGCTCTGCAGTGGGCAGGCAGGCTAAAGGACCTTCCTCCTCCTCCTCAGCCTTGTAAAGCCGTCCTGCAAACACACCGGTGCGCTTAGCACGGCAGACGCATTCGCCCACAGTTCTGGGAAAGTGGCAGGGAAAGTGGGCACGTGTAGCCCTTCCCCTCCTAGAAGATCCCGTGGGGGTGCCCATATGTTTGTCTTCTTGCAGACATATAGGTCAGTTTAAAGGGATTGTCTGGTACCAGGGCGCAGTAACTAAGCGATAACTTCACATGCAGTTTCTGTTGCCTGGCCAACGTGTGTAAGCCTAGAGTAATCAATTTCTGAAGACAGACCCAGAGCGTCAGATGAGCAGGCAGACCAACATGGGTAATGTTGTAGTGGGGGTCTTCAGACAACTGGAAGAAGGCTCGTGTTCCCAGGCTCTGGTCCTCATGGGGGACTTCAGCCACCCCAGTGTTTGCTGCAGAGAAAACACAGCAGGGGACAAGCAGTCCAAAGGGTGTCTGGAGTGCATCAATTAACAACTTTCTGACACAGGTGACTGAGTAGGTGACAAGGGGAAGGGCTCTGCTGGACATCATACTTCCAAACAAGGAACGACCGGTTTGGGATGTGAAGACTGGGGCAGCTGTGACTGCAGTGACCTTGAGATGGTGGAGTTCAGGATCCTGCAAGGAGGGAGGAGGGCTAAAAGCAGGATCACAACCCTGTCCTGCAGGAGAGCAGACTTTGGCCTGTTATGGGATCTGTCTGGTAGAATCCTATGGGATACGGTCCCAAAGAGAAGAGGTGTCCAGGAAGAGCTGGTTGATTTTCAAAAATCTTCTCCAAGCTCAAGACTGGTCCATCCTGACAAGCAAGAAGTCAAGCAAAGGTGTCAGGAGGCCTACATAGATGAACAAGGAGCTGCTGACTAAACTCAAACATAAAAAGGAAGAATACAAGCAGAGGAAACAGGGACAAGTGACCCAGGAGGCATATAAAGAGGCAGTGTCCAAGCATGCAGGGATGGAATGAGCAAAACCAAAACCAATCTGGAGTTGAACCTGATGAGTGATGTGAGGCCTTCTACACGTACATCATGAGCAGAAGGAAGACTAGGGAAAATGTGGCCCTACTGCTGAAAGGAGCAGGGGACATGGTGACAAAGGACATGGAAGAGGCCTAAGTATTCAATGCCTTCTTTGCAACTGTCTTTACTGCTGGTAAGATTTGCCTTTAAGTATTCCAGACCTCTGAGACCAGTGGGAAAGTCCAGAGCAAGGACGACACCTCGGTGGAGGAGGATCAGGTTAGAGAACATGGTACTTGATGGGATGCATCCATGAGTGCTGAGGAAGCTTGTCGTTGCAAGGCAACTTGGGATAATCTTTGAAAAGCTATGGCAATCAGGGGAGGTTTCCGAGGACTGGAAGAAAGCTAATGTCATTCTTGTCTTCAAGAAGGGGAAGGAGGAGGATCTAGGGTACTACAGACTGTTTAGCTTCACCACAATCCCTGGGAAGGCAATGGAACAACTAATCCTAGATACCATTTCTAAATACATTAAGGACAACAATGTGACTGGGAGTAGTCAGCATACATTTATGAAGGGTAAATCACACTTCACCAACCTGTTGGCCTTCTGTGATGAGCTGACTGGTGTAGTGGATAAGGGGAGAGCAGTGAATGTTCTTTCTCTTAACTTTGCTATGGCTTTTGACATTGTTTCCCATAACACCCTCATAGGCAAACTGATGAAGGATGGGCTAGGTAAGTGGATAGTGATGTGGAGAGAAACTAGCTGAACTGCTGGGTCAACAGAGCTGTGATCAGTGGCACAAGGTCCAGCTAGAGGCTAGTCACTAGTGATGAACCCCAGGGGTCAATGCGGGGCCCAAAAGTTTTTAACATCTTCATTAACGACCTAGATAATGAGACACAGCACACCTTCAGCAGGCTTGGAGATGATATGAAGTTGGGAGGAGTGGCTGATACACCAGGTGGGTGTAGTGCTATTCAGAGGGACCTCAGCAGGCTGGAGAAATAGGCCAACAGGGATCTCATGAAGTTCAAGAAAAGGAAATTTGAAGATCTGCCTCTCAGGAGGAATAACCCCATGCGCCAGCAGAGGCTGGTGCTCTTGTGGTGAAAAAAGGCAATGGTATCTTGGGCTGTGTTAGGCACAGCGTTGCCAGCAGATCGAGGGAGGTGATTCTTCTCCTCCACTAAGCCCTGGTGACCATCTGGAGTGGTGGGTCCAGTGCTGGGCTCCCCAGTACAAGAGAGGCATGGACTTGGACTTAATGAAGTGAGTCCAGCAAAGGGCCATGAAGGTGATTAAGGTACTGGAACATCTTTCATGTGGGGGAAGGTTGAGAGCTGCGACTGTTCAGCCTGGAGAAGAGAGGCCCCAGAGGGATCTTATCAATGTATATAAATACTTGATGGGGGGAGTAAAAAAGAGGGAGCCAGGCTCTTTTCAATGATGCCTGGTGAGAGGGCAGGAGGCAAGAGGCACAGACTGGAATACAGGAAATTCTATTTCAGTGTAAGGAGCAGCAGGTTTTTTTACTGTGTGATCGAGCACTAGAACAGGTTGCCCAGAAAGATCATGGCATCTCCATCCTTGGAGATATCAAAACCTGGCTGGACGCAGCCCTGAGCAACCTGCTGTAGCTGCCCCTGCTCTGAGCAGGGCAGTTGGACTGGACCAGAGGTCCCTCCAACCTCAGCGGTTCTGTGGTGCTGAATCCTGCTAGCTGTTTGAACGTGTAATTGTTGACCTTGTGATGGTCAGTACTAAGGCAACGGTCATCTCCCCCTTCAAACTAACAGTCCTAATTTGTTTATGCTTCCAACTATTATATTAAGCCACAGTAAAACTGACCCCCTAAGTAGAGGCAACTGAAGCTTTTGTTGAGGAATATATGCTGGTTGGCTCTATGCCCCTTTCTTCTGAGCTTGGAGGAAAAAAAGGGGCTACTGGTTTATTTATCTTGACTTAATATCTTCCTGTATTTTGTTGACCTTAACTCTCTGTTTTCTAATGAAGCTTGAAGACGCTCATGACCTGGATTTATTAATGCTTTCTTTCATTGTGAAATGATTTACTTTTGTTTAGCCCTTATCTCTTGCCCTTTGGAGTTCACATGTATTCCTAAGGAGGAACAATGAATGGATGTTTCCTGCTCTAGGTGTGTGCAAGCATTTCTCCAAAATTTAATTTTGGGCGTGGAAGTGAAGCTGTTAACCCAGGATATCCTCTCTTACCTATCAAAGGTATTCTTTATGGGTTTTGACAACTTTAAGGAGTTCAGGCAACATCCTAATTTTACTGGAGTAGCTGTGTACTTTCTGTCTCATCAACCCGTGGTGATGAAGTTCCCTAACTTCTTATTGCTCAAAGGAGTTGTTGCCTGAGATCCTGTTTCAGATTTTTGAGATTTACTTTTTTCTTGCCTAATTGTTCAATCCTATTAATATTCAAAAATGAATCCAATTATTATTTGGCTTCATTCCTAAGTGGGCTTTGACTCCTAGCGATGCTGTTCTGAAATGTAGTCCTTCTTACGGCATGAAAGTAGGGAATGTCTTGTCATTTTGATGGATTGATGTTGAGAAAACATGGCTTAAATCTAGTCATGCCACAGATCTACTTTTCAACCCGGTACCTTTTTTAATATTCTGACTTTGATTTCAATGCTGCAGAGTTCATACAGTCCAGAAATCTCTGGAGGATTCGAGGACCAGACTGGATTATTTGCCTACCTAACAGTTTGTTTGGAAAACTTGCTGTTAGTGAAAGGCATTCCTATATGAGGAATCTGAAGAAGAGACTCTTCTGTGGGAATACATGTAAGACATGTAAGGTGGGACAACATGTAAGACCCCCCTCGTAGTTTCTGGAGTGGCCCTCTGTTTTAACCTATAATATTGGAAGATGATCATGGACGTTCCCACTGTTATAACCTCCGATGTTGAACCAGGATTATAATGTGCCTTCCTCTGCCTCCATTCTGTATGTGTCAGTGTGAGTAGATTTAACCCTTAATCAAAATCAGTGGAAGAACATTACATGTAGGATTTGGGTGGGAGGTGTTCTTGTGTGATGTGACAGCGGAGGTCATTCTGTGCGTCACAGAATAATTTCCTTTGGAAGAAACCTCTGGAAGTCATCTGGCCCAATGCCCCACGCTCAAGGTTATGCTTTTAAAAGTGCTAGCTTTCACTTAGGGAGGGGATCGCTGGCTTGGAGCCGACGTGCTCAGAGCCACTGCTGGCTTTAGCAAGGGGTGAACCCAGTGAGGTGGTGGGTACAGTTGTTTCTCTGGGGCTTGGACCTGGCCCACCTGTAGCTGTTTATGAGAGCGAGACTGTTCCAACAGGCGCGAGGATGAAGCTAATTTCACACTGGCTTCTCAAAAGCTTTCAGGAGGTGCTGACTTCATGACCGTGGCTGATAAACAAACTTGGCTTTTATAAAAATAGACTGATGGTCTGGCAGGAATTCCAGCCTGTCCAAATGGGTCCGCTCCTGCCAAGCAGCACGGCCGCTGCTGCGTGAAGAGGGTGTGCCCCTTCTGCTCCCTCCCAGCCTTCACATTTCCCTGCTCCTTCCCAATCAGATGGTAAATACGTCTCTGCATATAGCATTAAGGTTGGTAAATCAGTTGTGCAAATACTGCCAAGTAAGTAAATACAGTAGAAAAAGGAACATTCACTTCCTTTTGTTTAGTTATCAATACAGATTTAAAGGCAAGTCACCCTAAGTAATTGTGTTTAGGTCATTAAACATGGTTTAATAATGACAATAATAGGGTGTGTCCTGAGACAGGAGGCAAAACAGTGCACCTATAATTGCCTAAGAGCAGGTTATTTCTGATAACAAACCTATCTCGTTGGGATTAGTTCAGAGGAGGGCAGTTTGATGAACACCCCCCTTTTGGACATAGCCCGAATGTTCTTATTGTCCTGCTGCTTATAATTTGAGCCCACTTTTCAGCACTATCTCTGTTTACCAAGTTAAACATTGAATAAAATCTCTCTTGACATAACGATCGTGGGTTATGTGCAATGTATGAGTGGAAAAAAGGAAGATTCCCTACACCATAGGATATGAAGTTCCTGTCCATATTACACGGGGTTTTTTCCAGTCTAAGCCAGCAGTGAATATTCCTCATTCTGCATGTTGGATCAAGATTACTCTTGCATGAAAAAAATGGGCAAAGTTATAGTGGTAAGCAAACGAATCTTTCAAGCCTAATTAAAAAAAATATATGGCTGTCTTCTAAACTTCTCAGGGATTTTTAATCTTCGAAACCAGTCTCCGCAGAGATGGATTAGTGAGGAGAGAACAGATGAAGCAATCAAAGGTGCCAGATAAATGTAATTTATCATGTTTCCACAATTTATTGCCTAATTATCCTCCTCATTGTGTGTGTATGCGTCTATACGTGTATATTTATATAATGTGTATGAGTATTAAATGTGTTTATGGAATGATACCGCCCCTGGATTTTCCACTGCATGTTCTATAAACTGCTGGGGGTGGCATGCTTTTTTTTAAATAAGTGTAGTATGTGAAATCTCACCAGACATAGCTAAACCAGAGTGCATTGCTGACATGCCAGCCATTTTATAAAAGACGTGACCTATATGGAGTTAGCAGATCCAATCCAAGTCTCTTAAATTCATCTAATGAAATCTCATAAACCTGATAAAATGCATGATTCTTTTAAATCATAAAATAGTTTTTAAAATACAGCCCATCATTTCCGGAGCGTGAATTTTTGCGTGATGGCAATTCATTCCTGTCACGTTGTTATTACTAGTTTTGTTGGCTGAACAGGTTAAGACTACAGTCCACCTCCTCGGCTGTGCGGCTTTCCTGGTTGAGATGGTTCTTTATAAGCTGGGATACGAAGTTCAGCACTTACTGGGCCCAGTCCTAATCCTTTAGTCATACAATGACTTTTCCATTTCTCAGGTCCAATAATATAACTATGACCTCACTTCTACATAACGCTTCAACAGCTTGTTTTTCCGTGTTGGACTGTGGTTTACATGTTTCAAGAGGACCTTTTATAAATTTGTGAATCTTTGCAGGCAAATAAGCTAGTAAGGCTCTGTGTTTCTGTTGAATTAGAAAGCAGCGTATGAGTCTAAAGTTTTTTCTCCCCCCCCCCCCCCCCCCCCTTTATCCCATTCCTGTGTCTGTCCTATACAGGTCTCCTATACCTCGAGCCATGCTGTCATTTCTACCCAAGGCCTATTTAAAACTTCATTTTTGGAAGAGTAGAGGCAAAGTTGTTTCCACACGGAAACAATCCGTTGTGGCTAGCTTTTAATGCACCCAGGTCCCTCAGGGAGTAGTCAGATAAGATTGGAAGAGTGCATTCCATGGTGCCTCTAAGAACGGCTCAGTGAGGATGGGGCTCGTGGTGCCCACCTCGGAGGGAGGTCCGCCCCAGCTGCGGTGGGCAGCGGCACATAGCCCAAGGACAGGAGGTGCCTCACATCTGGCTCTTTGAAATGAGTACAAGAGCTGTGCCTTGCCTTGAAGGGGTGAGATGCATTTACGAAAAGGGCTACGCGCTCGTATTGTACTAAACCAGAAGGCTTTACAACGCCCAGCATTAATTTGAGTTTTCTAGCGAAGGACAACAGGGGGCATTTAGTTCACTCCAGATTTTTTTTTCCCTTTGCAAAGTCCAAATTCTGATTTATTCTTTTACTATCTTTAATTTTAACTCCTAGAAAAATTCTTCTAAAGAGGAGAGGGAGGGGTGAGGGAGGGTGTCAGTGGCATCTCAGCCTCTTCGTCCTGCTTCCCGATCTCCAGCCACCTTCTGCCTGACAGGCTCTTCACTCAGCCCCTCAGGTCCAGGCTCTGGCGTCAGTCTTTAACCTCTTAGGAAAACAAAGTTGACAGGGAGATAATGTTGGATTTAACATGATCTACAGGATTGGGGTCAAGGGTGATCACGAGGGCCTTCAATCAGTAGACGTTCGTTTGAGCGTGTCATCACTGCCGGTGGTTTTCAGATCAGGCTTGTGCTTACAACAAGCTGAAGTGACAGGTGAGAAACCTGCTTTTCACAGCAGGCAGGAAAAAGCTGTTGGGTACTCATGGCCAGGGAAGGCCAAACACGGCTTGAAAACAGAGGTAAATTGGTTGCTGGCCTTTGCTCGTTGGGAGAAAGAGAGTGGACGTCACGCTTCCCTTCATCCCAGCAAACACGGTGCCATTTGTGGAAGTGGCTGGGGGGACACCCCCCCCGATTCTTTTTGAAGATGCGTTTCCAGCTTGGAAAAAGATAAGAAGACCAGCAGCAATGACAGCAAGCGGCAGTACAGCCAGACGGGATGGCGCAGCACGAGCCCGGAGCCCGGTCCAGCCCCGGGGTGGGGTGTTGGTGCGGGTGTCCCCAGCCAGCACGTGGGCGTCCGGTGCACGCGGCTGGGCTCAGACAGCGATGTGTCCCTGGGGCTTGCGAAAACCCCGAGGCCACCCTGGAGACAGGCAGATGGGAAGTGATGGCAATAAAAGAACTTTTCTCCCTCACCCAGCTCTTTTTAGTTGGGAAAGCGTAGGGTTCATAAGGACTTGTTGCTGCCCAGAGCAGGGAATGGGAGCCCTGGGTGTGAAGGAGGAAGAGGAGTAAAAACATGGCTCTTCGTCCTCCTTCCCCACTCTAAAAGAGCACGAGGGTGATGTCCCCCCTGCTGTCACTCTCGGAGGAGCGGGTGGGGTGGACCCCAGGGCGGACCTGCTGCCGTCAGCGCTCCCAGCTGCCTGCGTGTCACGGGTGGCTTGTTGCTCTGCTGCTTGCGCTCCTTCATTTTTTTCATATTTTCTTCTAAGCAGATATAAATATCCCTGATGAGAGAAAACTAATCCCCTTCCCAGAGCCGTTTCATGCAAACTAAATGGGCTTCAGAGCTTTTTAAGCCTTGTGGTTTGGCTTGGATTAGGGAGCGGGGGGGGGGGATTTAGGTGACCGTGGCGGGAGATGGAAACGCGGTGGGTGTCTCGTCCCCAGAGCAGAGTGGCCGGGCAGCACTGTATTGCTGGCACGGGCTGGACACACTTGAGTGTGGTACAACACTTCTGCTGTCAGCTCTGCTCAGGAAGGTAATGGCAGTGTCCAGCAGGTAAATTCCTCGGTAATCTAATGCTTGTCTTTGTAATGACTGGAGACCTGCCACTTCAGCTGAGCAAGAAATTTAGGTAGCTGATCCCAGTGTATAAGCCAAGGAAAGGGAGGAAGAGCAGAGGCAGTGTAAAGAAAACATCAGCAGCTGATTTGGTGTTGTTCCTGATTTTTGTGTTGTAAGAGGGAAGCAGTTTTCCATCTGGAAATGGAAATGTTGCAAGTTGGAAAGGATCATCTTGAGTATTAAAACAGCAAACTGCAAATCAAGGAGGTTGTTGCCCTTTTTGACTTCGGGTGTGTCACTTAACCTCGTACTTGTAGTGGTAGAAATGGTTGGTCCCTATGCTGCTGAGGTGCAAAAGCATCCGTCATTATCTGAAAATGCAAGTGGAAGACCCCTATAGATTATTCTTGATCGTACAACCACAAAATTCTGCGTAACAGCCTGTTGCAGGTCCACTCTCAGAGCTAGCTTTGGTCAAGTGTTAAATCCACTACAAAAGAAATTAGTCAGCTGCAAGTAGGGCACTGTGCGAATTCTGTGAAGAAAACTCTTGGGCTTGTCGGAGGAGGATTTTTTGGCTTTTTTTAGCCGGGCGGTAAAAGCAAGGGGAAAAATAATAAATCCCTCAGTTTTGTTTGTGTGTCACTACGAGAATGACTCCAGTGATTTTCCATGCTACATTAGTAGATCGGCGATAGCCAAAGTGCAGTCAGCCCTCTTCTGTCCCTAATGCCGCCGTTACGCTACCCGGCTCCGCGCTGGAGGTGTTTGGATGTGGGCTCTGCGCGGCAGCGACCGCACGGTGCAGCAGCCAAGTGCTCAGTGACCTCCTTCCGCTTGCTCCCGTCGATGCTTTTGCGTTAATGGGCAGAGGGGAAGACGGGAGTTTGGCCAAGCACAGAGCAAAAGAGAGCGGAGGGGGGAAGAAAACAACAGCAACAGCCTATGCTGTCGCTATGCCAAAAGCAGACGGAGAATGGGAGCCACAACCAGGGTGGTCAAGAAACGAGCTGGCGGGCGATGGGTCAGTTGCAAATCACGGCAATCTCCGGGCAGCTCAGCCAAGAAGAGCTTGTGTTTGTACTGGTTGTGTGGCTCCACATACCAGAAGCGTGGCTGTCCTTTTCTCTAGGGATAATAACTAGGTGGAGCAGCTCAAATAACGTGCATGATATTCTTGGTGTTCCTAGCCAGGAAAAACAAAACCCTGGAGAGGCGTGCTTGGTTGTAGAATTCTTTGTCTGGTTTTATTACTGGTGCTGTAAATTGCTGACAGGTGTGTGAGATGCTCCAGGTAGATGAGAGTGTGGGGCTGGCACCCTGGGGACCTATAGAGTGTGCTGAGGAATCAGAGTTTTTTTATGAAAGGGGTGGAAGTTGCTGAGGTCCCTTGGACAGGTGGTGATGGATACTCTTTGGTGACCCTGTACCCCGGCTGATAAAATGGACAGGAAGATGGTGGTGGCAAGGAAAGGGTGAAGCATTGGTGTTAAACTATAGCGTTGTCACACCTGCAGATGGGATAATACCTAGTCGTGTGGTTTGCAACCCAGTTTCCATGAATTACATTTCTGAGCAGTACAATAGATACCCCCCTTCTTCAATTGCCATCTGAAACATGATACATTTTCCATGAACTCCCACGTAAATGGGTTTTTTTGGTGACAGATTGCATGTTAAAGCACTGGAAGATGAAAGCGCCAAATATTTGCTTTAGAAAAACACAGTGAAAGATTCTCTCATCCTCGTTACTCAAAACTGCATCAGCCAGAATGCCACTAACAAAAATGACTCTGTAGTTAAACTTATTGGCACCCCCTGGGCATCATTAAGACACCTTTTTCCCCCTCTCTTTTGTAGGGGGAGGAGGCATGAAGGGAAGCTAATGTAGGACAGTGGTGGCTTGTGCTTGAATTTGCCTATCTAGGCAATAGAAGTAAATAATGCTTGCGAGAGAGATATCACACTGTTGCCAAAAATAAACTATTGTTGGCCACACGGAGCGGTGGCTAATTTTATACCTACTATGAATCTGCTTC
Source organism: Buteo buteo (assembly GCF_964188355.1). NCBI lineage: Eukaryota > Metazoa > Chordata > Aves > Accipitriformes > Accipitridae > Buteo > Buteo buteo. The sequence goes on from NC_134174.1 coordinate 59,846,391, forward strand.
AGGATCTCTGAGGATAACAGTCAGCCCTGCAAGCCAGACTGAAGCCTCTGGGTGGATGTGCTTTAGGAAATGTGAAGTTGGGGTGTTCATGACATCCCGCATCTGAAAATATGTCTCACCAATAACTCGATATTGACAGCAAATTCAGTTGCTTAAAAGTAGCACATCTCCCTGTTTGTTCCTGCTTCCTGCAGGGCCTCATCCTGCAAGCCACAAACCATCCTGCCCATCATACTTGGTTTAGATTGATGGTCTCCTGATACACTTAATACACCTTCCCCCCTCCATTCTCTTAATTTCTATCTGCCTGGTTCAGTTCAGACCTTGCCTCAAACCTAGATAATAATACTTGATTCTGGAAAACCAGTGTCGGATTCAGCTCAGCAGGAGGCAGATCCTTTGGCATTGGCATTTCAAGGGTGCGAGCAGGAGCTGTGGAAGGTCTCCTCGCGTGGGGAAGGACCTCCTGCTCCTCCCTGCATGGTCCACCCCTGCGTGCCTGGGCTTCCAGGCCAGCGATGGTGAGTCATTTGCAGATATCCACACCCACGTCTGAAAGCATGAAGGGAGCTGGCATGTTTGATAGAGTAATATGTAGATTTTAACCAATATTTTCTAAGGTTTTTTTTAAATTGGAAACTTTATATATAATACGCAGCACTTTACGAAGTGAAGGGTGAGTATGAGTGCGTGCTTTTCCTCTACTATATGCACTAGTCTACGTACACAAATGTGTAGCTTGTGCATCTGTCAAGAAAACAGACTGCAGACAGTTTTGCATCTGTTCTGTATACATGCTTTCTGGTATAAGTGTTTATTCCTTCTCTCACAGATAATCACTTCTTCAGCTCAGCTGACCAGCATGTTAGTGTCTGTGCACACGACCACAGCAGTTACCCAAAAAAGTATTAATTTGGTTTTGAGGCTTATGTACTGTTATTATAATAAGGCAAATTTCATTTCTGGAGACAGGAAAATCATTCCTCAACCCACAGCACTTGCTTGGAGTGAATTTTCACTGCTGTCGTAAGGTCATAAGTTTGTCTAAATACTTACATATCACAAATTAAAAAATTTAATTTGAGCAGTTATTATTGACCATTTTTAATAATTAGAAATAGTTTGGTTTTACTTGATGATGGACAGATGGATCCTGGATGCATTTTCCAGCATTAGTTTGAGGGATCAGTAGGACTGTGTGCATGGAGCAGTCCTCTCGCAGTAACTCCTGTTTCTACCCCAGCACTAGAATAGGCTGAGTTTCAGGGAAAAAGTTGTGCAGTATTGGACAGTGACCTCCTGGCACTCTTAGGTCTTGCATTTAAGTCCATGTTAGGTTTGGGAGTGAAACTTGGATTTGAGTGCAGTATTGGTGCAAAGTTTTGTTAGGCAAAAGATTTTCCTTTCCTCCCACTCGTGTAATGCTTTTGTCACTGAGCATCTTGAATAAGTCTGTAGAAGAAGAGATTGCAAGTGTTAAAGTAGAGTCAAGTCCTGGAGCCAAGGTAGTGGCAGAGTGTGGGCATGGAAACACAGCTCTTGTAGGTCTCAGCTCTCTATTCTGTAGAGCTAGTGGAACATGGGTTTTTATGCATAGTTCTTTTTATTCACTTAATTTTAATTCAGTTCTTGAGTTAGCGTCCACGTAGCCAGCCATTGGCTTATGGCTCATTAGTTTAAGTAGGTCTAATCTCTGTGTTTGAAAGGTGTTTGTGCAGAACTCCTTTCAGGCTGGTAGAAATTATATATGGGAATAGTCGTCTTCTTGCTTAATGGTAGCTTTTCTCTGAATAGTGGGACTATCTGCTGGATTAACTTCACCAGCGTGGGTATCTGATAGTTAACAGAGGTCGCTTGCTCCTGTGCAGATCAGTAGGTGAATAGAAAGGAGAATTTCCTCATCGCTTTTGGCTGCAATTTCATCATCTGGGGAAAGGGCCTCACTTAATGATCTGATTTTGTCTTTGCTGGGCTGGTTCATTCAGTTACTGACTTTTTTAAGGTGGGTATTCGGGTTTTTTTATTACTGTACTCTCTGGTGGGCAAATTTGCTTATGAACCTGTGACTGGAAAGGTGCCCCTTGGCTGGGAGCTGCAGCGTCCTGTGAGACTCCCGTGAGCTAGTTCTGAAACCAGAAGGCAACATCACACTGGTGACAACCTTCTCCCCATGTGCCAGAAAATATGGCCACAAGTGGAAGGAGAAGCCAGTGAGGGGAGAAAGGAGTCATCCCTGCTGGACTATGCTGCCACGTCCTGGTGCACATCTGTGTAGCAAAAGGATGCTGTGGCTGTGATTGCAGCAGGCTCATCTAGGCCAGCACTTGAGATAGCTATCAGGTATGGCAAAACACCACCGGGTGGGGTGTCAGCTATAAAAACTTACCCAGTCCTGCAGGCAGTGGGATGGCTAGGTGCTAAAATCGGATGAGACCTTGTGAATCCTCCTGATTTTGTTACCAGCTTCTGGTGAGCATGCTGAGAGCACAACTCTGTCTCTTCCACCGTGGTTTTTTAGACCAGGATCCTTGAGGTCTGCTTTGCAGTCCTCCTGGCAAATCCGGTGATGCTTTAACATGTATTTACACTCTCGAAAGCAAGCTGTGGCAGTCTGGAATATTGTTTTACAGACTTCCTATATTTCTGCTTCAGTTTTGATTGTCAGTTCTCCCGCACACATCCATCTGGGCCGAGTCAGGATGTTGTCTGTGCAGCTCTTCTGGGATGCTGGGGCTGCCGTGATGGTGCCTTGAAGGAAAACTCCCTTACTGATAGTGCCCAGCCAGCGCGGAGGTGCCGAGAGAGCAAAAGTAAAAGGAGCCAAGACCCGAGGGCATCCTGGCTTTGCCTGTGTGGCCACAAAAGAGACACAAAGCGGGGAAAGAAACCACTATCAGCAGAGTCTGGGCTGGAGGGATGCTTTCCACAAGCGCTGGCCCCGGGGACCTCACTGTCTGGGCACAAGGGATGTCTGTGGCCAGCCTTTCCTCTCCAGTTTGGGGTGGTGTATGTGCTTCTGGATTAGCTCCTTGTGTTGGGAAAACATTCATCCATCCAAACAGGGCCACGGGAAGGTGGTAAGTTGTTCATGTGGCTTGTCCTCATTCGTAGTGCTGAACAAATAACGTCGCAGGAGGGAGGGAGGTATGGAGGGGGCAAAGAGCTGGCTGAGCCCATTTTCTTCATTAAAGCGGAGCCTGGTATTGCAGTCCTTGGGCGCTGCTGCGTTAGTTCTGCATGGAGCAGACACGATGACACCATGGGAGGAAATTGTCTGGTTTGTATTAGAGCAGCCATGGACTGGGGGTAAACCAGGAGAGAGGCACGCGGGGCAGTCGGCGTGGCTGGGAGCCCGAAGCCCGTCCTCCTGCTCTGCAGTGGCCTCGTCCAACACGTCGGGCAGATGTCACCTCAGCTCACACCGGACTAACTGGGCATCACCCTGGTCCCCCACTCCAACAAATGGAATTCCAGCAAATTCCAACGGCCTCATATCTGAGATGCAGAAGTGGCAAATTAGTCTTGAAAATGGCCATTTGGGGTCAGATGATTTTATTCCGGTATTTGTCAGCCACCACGGTTTATTGTTCGTCTTGGACAAATAACAAGGCCCTGAGGATTTGCTGGTTGAAGATGCGAGCTGCAGTCTGCTGCCTGTAGTTGACATAGTTGCTCTTGCTGCAGATTTGTAGGATGGTTTTGTGGGAAGCACTTAAGCAATGTGGTTAAAAAGCTACTGGGCTAACTTAAAAAAACAAAACCCAAACCTGTTGGCAGTTTCCAGCCAGAAAGGATAGATAGTCTTGTAATTTGCAGACACCGCAGGGAGTACAAGCCATGAGTTTCAGGGCCTTGACCCACAAGCTGGCACTGGAGCTGTCTGCCCTGGCCCACCACCGGAGCGGGAGAAGCTGCGGAGCAGGATGGGCGCTAACTCCAGTGCGTGACCTTAAACCATCGTCAGCGTGTGGGCTGCGGACTGCGGCAGCTGATATACGGGCACATGTCGTCTTCTGCCATCTCAGTGGGGGTATTAGCCCTCAGCAGAGGGGTAGAAGTGACAACCTCTTAAATCAAGCCAGTGTGAATTGCTGGAGGTCACGAGTTAGAGCTGCTATTCTCTGCTCTACAGGGTGTGTAATTCATTAATATTATTTGAGCCGCTTGGTAAAAACACAGATGCTTTCAAGAAACTTAGCAGAATCCTTTTCTCTTTTTTCCCCATACTGGTAAGTGGAGTCTATGCTTTGTAGAGGTACCCACCACTCTCTGAATTCAGGCTTCCCTCCAGTAGAGAAGTGATTTTAAAAAAAAAGAAAAAAAGAAAAGAAAAAAGCCACACATCAAGCAGTCTTGCCCTTAACTCTGGATTTGCCAGATGCAGAATGGGAAGAGAGTTCTTCCTCGGCATTTTGCAGTTCTAAAATGATGGAGAGGTAATCTTAAACCTGCGCTTATATTCTGTTACCCATTTTAGCTCTTAAGGCTGGTTTTAAAACTTTCAGTTCACCTTTAGGAAGCAGAGTTGCTCTTCTCATGTAAATTCCCCTGGTAACTGGGACAAAGAAAGGCACGAAAGGTACAAGCCAGTGAGACCCTGCAGTTGCTTCTGGAGGGAGCATTTTCCAAAGTTTAAACTTTGGCTGGCCTGGCAGCAGGAGGAGGCTGTGGGGCCGGTGCCCCTGCGTGGGGCTGGGGCGGCCGTGGGGCTCCATCCTCTGCCTGCTGAAAGGCAGCAGAGCGCTCACTCAACCTGGAAACCCTCCGCGGTGCCTCCACGCTCCGTGGGCAGGCAGCCAAGGTTGGGGCAAACGCTCAGGGGTGTGTGGATGCTGGCAGGGGGAGGGAAGGGGCTGCTCCAGTGTCGTGGGCACACTGATGCTCTTGTTTTCCCGAGTGAAGGGTGCGGAGAAGCTCAGCAACCACAGGCTGAGGTGCATCCCATGCGAACGTGCTCCATCTCTTCAGCAGCAGCTATAAAGTAAATGAAGAAGCTTGCAGGAGCGATTCATTTGAATTTTGGTGTGAGGGTATGGCACAGTCCCGTCCATGCGGTAAGCGTGTCCATCCAGGTGACAAAACACACGTGTCTGTGGTCCAGCGAGCAGCTGTTGCCTCCTGTGCTTGTTCTTGTGGTGGGCATCATCCCCACCAAGTGACCTCTGCTCGTTCCTCTCCTTGCAGCCCACCAGCCGTGACTCGTCTCTCCCAGAGCGATTTTCCTAGTAACGTCTGAAGAGACAGTTTCTAATTTTATATCTATTTTTATCATCCTGACAGGGGTCTGCCAATCAACGTTGACTGGAAGACAGGGTTGCTAATTGTGGGGGCTAAGTTGGGGTGCTCGTGTATGGCTGCAGTTACACCTTTGCTAGCCAGCAACTATCTACCTATATAATGGTTATAGAAACCTGACTGCAAGTTTAGTAAAGAGTTCCTGTTACTAGCAGTAGTGATAAAAAGTTTCTCACAGCCAGGATTCCCTCTGCTTTTTACAAAAAATTGTATCTACAAAGCCCATTCACGAGGAACGCAGTTGGTTTTTAACTCCCCCCTGCAGTATTTGAAACCCATCAGGTCTGTAAACCTGAAAATGGGGATTGAGGATGAGCAGAAGTGAAAATAAGTTGGTTTCTATTGCATGAACTGCAGAGCTTAAACTAAGCAGCAGAGGTAGTGGAGAAAAACAACTTTTCTGATATGAGGTGTAATAGTAATACAGGCCATATCTGCTATTAAGAGTTTTGCCAGCACAGCTACATTGGTCAAGGATACGATGAAGTGTGGGTTTTGGTGGTTGTTTTTTTTACACCACTGTAGCTGTTCAGGCAAAATCCCCTGTGATTCCGTAGATGCAATTATGCCAGTAAAACTGCGCTTTTGATGATATGGTTGATTTTGCTCACTGGAGGGCAAAACGTTGTGAAGCCGTGCTGGCAAAAGCTTGCTTTCACCAGTTTAAATTGTGTGTGCTCCAAGGGTATAGTTTGACAAGCTTTTCTTTCAGTGCCTGTGCCAGCTTCAGCAGTTGCCCCCCCCATGCACACTGTCTTTGGGATACGGTTTTGCACTCTTGGCTGACACAGCATCAAGCTGAAGGCAGCTGAAGGGAATGGTCTCACCGTGGCTCTGCTGCTTTTCTCCTTACCCCGGTGCTGGTGTTTCTGACTCCTGTCAGCTAACTCAGAAAGCTGTAGTGGCAGATAACTTGGCAGAGGATGGCTTCTTTTTTTCTTCTTTATTTTTTTTTTCCTTGGTGTGTGGATTTAGCCTCCCAAACTGGTTCACTGTTGGATCAGATGAGCCTCGGTGGAAACTGTAGAGACCTGCAGATCTGGGCTGCAACCCACAGTTGGACCCACTCAGGCGGATGATAAACCGTGTACTGCCATGACGGGGAGACCAAATCAGATAAGAGCGCTGGGTTAAAAATAACCCACCCTCGGAGCAGACAGACCGGTGGTCCTGGCTGGGGTCGGTCCCACCGTCTCATTCACCGTGCACGTTGGCCACCAGCTGCGCTGCCAAGATGCAGGCGAGGGCAGGGCGCAGGGGCGAGCAGCCGGCATCGGCTGACCTGGCGCGGCTGCCTGGAGAAATATGAGACGAATTATGGTTTTAGAGTACTTAGCTCACTGGCAGAGCGCTGCTGGAGCAGGTCTATACTGGGAACATCTCGCACCACAGTCTAGGAATGCTGGATTAGTCTTAATAGTCTTCATAGCGCAGATGGAGCTTGCGCCGTCGGAGATGCATTTTTGTGGTTTCACACAGCCCATCTCAGAGTGAGACAGTGCACAAAAGCGTGTCTTTGCAGGTGGAAGGATTTCTACCAGATCAGCTGTAGGAAGAGTCATTCGTGGGTATTTTCTTTGTGGATATTTGAGCCTTCTGCAGGGCCCCATAGCATGGGAGTATGTTACGTAAATAGAAAGACACAAGACTTTGCATTGAGGACCATATTACAGGGTAAAGGCCTAAGACTGATTGAAATCAACAGCTTCCTCTTAAATCCCCATCCCTAAAGAAAAAAAAATTTCTTTTACTCATACCAAAGAAGCAGAAGGTGAAGCCCGAAAGCTAATTAGAGCAACATCAAGAACTGTTGACATCCATGAAAGGCAAATCTTGGGTGGGGGGCAACTCTGCTGTGTGTAGTACGAGCTTTTCCCTTTAAATGCTATGATTTTGTGATTAATTTTTTTTTTTCCCACGGGTTCTAATTGTTTTTAAATTCAGTCTGTTAGTGAAGGTAGGAGAAAGTGAAGCTCTTCTCCCTTTTGGTAGCCTCCAGTATTTGAATACCTGCTTCTGTGAAATGCAAAGAGGAATCCTTTACTTCATGTCATGCCTGATGTTGTCTTAAAAGAAACGGACAAAATGCTGCCCTCAAGGAAAACAGGTTGCAAAGCTTCTCATGCTTTGTTGGGGCCAGGTTTCACCCAAAGTATTCCCACTTCCCAAATTTGCAAACCAAAAAATGGGCTTTAACCAGAAGTAGAGCTGTCGGGCAAGTGCTGGGCTGCAGTGCAGATCACCCAGTGCATCTAAGTCGGACTCCTTAAAACGTGACTGCTCGCTGCCCTCCACCCCATCGATCTGCTGGAGGGCTGCCCTACCGCTCCGTGGAGAAGGGACTACGTCTGTGTTTCTGAGCTGCTACAGGTCAGGAGGGTACGGCAGTTCAGCAAGTTAGATGCCAGCAGATTGTCCTTGAGGTTGACTTCCATCTGGTGGAGGTGCAGGGCAGGCAGCAAAGCGTGGTATTGTCCTAAGCTGTGGTTGTTTCCTCCAGCAGAGGCCACCGGCTGTGAGCGTCCTTCGTGCAAGGAGTCTCAACAAGGGTGACTCATATTTTGCAAGAGCGAGGCCTTAAGTAACTCGCACAGAGAAGGCTGGAAGTTAGCAGAGATATGGGTTCTCCCTGCTTTAAAGGGCATTTGATGATTCAGCACACATATGTAAGCGCACTATTCATTCGTGCAGATCTCCGCAGTTGTTGGGCATAATAGGACATGTTGGTATACTCTTTCTCAATGAATAGAATTAATCCGCCGACACAATAGACTAGAATGTCTCTTGAGCTCTACAGAAGCTATCACGTTAAAACAGGTTTATTCACTTTTAAAAAAAAATTATGTAAAAACTTATTTAGAGAGTTCATTAAAACCAGGATTTCTTTGTCCTTGTAAGACGCTGGGGCTCACTAAGAAAAGCCTATTGAGTGTGGGTTTATTTTTCAAGCGTGCGTTGTGTGTCTGATTCTAAAACCTTTCTGAAAAATAGCTCTTTTGTTTATGCAGGAGGCACATTTCCTTCCACGCTAATGTATTTTCTTTAAAAATATTAGTGAAATGCTACGGAATCACAATGTTCCTCAATACATATATTAATCTTGGCATACAATCCCGTGACTGCATCAGTTCTAGCTTACTGACACTAGTTCACGTTTTTCAGAAAACATGAGTCTGAAGCAAAGAATATGGCAAGAGCATTGTAACCTGCTAGGATTGCTGCCTTTGTTCACCTTTCAACCATTGGGCCAAACCTGGGCATGAAGATGTGGTTGTTAAGTCTGGAGGTGTACCACAAAAGTGCTTTGACAAGTGTCTTGATGCCAGGAAGCACCACGATGAGTCTTGAAAAAAGTCACCTGACCAGATGAAAACAGCTTTTGTGATGGTAAACTCTTGCACGTTGTTGCAGTTGCAGATAAAATGTCCTTCTAAGCTCAGAGAAAAATGAAAATTTAGAGCAAAATCAACTGGGTGGCAATCTACTGGGCTACTGCTACAGGCCATAGCTGAGCTGGATTTCAAGGTACCTGCCTGGTCTTTGAATGACCTGCGCTGCACCGAACGCACGGACTGCACAGTAGCTCTGCGCAGTGGGATTCCCTGCTGTTTCGGTGTACGGAGTGGGGTGACCTTTGGCGTACACCCTGTGCGAGGCTGCAAGGGGGTCGAAGAGTACTATCTCCCTAATGCAGGAGAGCAGGGGGCACCACTACACCTTCTTAGCTGATCACCTTGCACGCTTCTTGCAAGGTCAGCTTCAACCTATGCCTAATTCCTCTGCAAAAGAAACAGATGTCAGGATTAATTCATTTATATCTCTACATCACAGCACAATGTATTTTCTTGCTACTGTAATTTGGGTCCTGTAATATATTCGCTTGCTTTTTCCCTGTAGCTATTATTCAAGTATGAATATCATTAATCTCCATCCCCTCAGAACAATTGGACTTTTGGGGGAGGGAGGAAACGGGAAGAACGAGGATATTAGGTTGTTGTGGGTTAGCGACTGGGTTTTTGACCATATATAAGTATTACACATCAGTTAAGGCTCAAAGCTTTATCTTTCCTACAGAAATAACTGCATTCAGCCTGGCTGTGGGTGGGTCTCGTTATACCTTGTTATTTCCAAGATAGAGAACAAGAGGAATACTTAATTCTTAAACAGTGAGTTCCTATTATTTTTTTGAGGTCAGACACATAATTGCTTTAACTGACTGGCTTGTGGGATGTTAGCTCCAGATGTGCATTCAGGATTATGTCCCACTGCTGGCCAAACGAGGCAAATTACGTGGTCTTTCTCATGTCTTGTGTCCTTTCTGTAAATTGGGGATGGTGGCCTTCCCTGCCTAGCAGAAGTGTTGTGAAGATGTCTTTTAAGACAGGAAGAGACTCATCTATTGGGAGGATGGTTTAAGGAGGAAGGAAGGACCTTTGGCAATGCCACCCTCTCAAGGTGGAATTGCCACTTACATCCTTTGCTGTTGGACAACTTCTAGCTCTAGACTGCCTCCACGCTTCCTATGCGTAGATACAATGTCAGCAGAAATGTCAAGAACTGTGGCTTTTTATTAATAGATAGTCCATTCAGCTCAGCACAGAGGAGTGATGCAAGACACACTGGTACTGCCTTTGTTTTCCATAGAAAAAGGGTTGTGTTCCAGGTTATGCCATTTTTCCTAACTCTTGACAGCCCTGTCTCACCGCGGAGAGCGCTGGTTTCTCTGGAAAGCCCCAAACACATTAATTTTAATTTGTTTAAAACATTTTTAATAATAATTTAATATTCCTGGAAACAGATGTTGCACAGCTATATTTCACCCCAGAGCAAAAGTTAGAGGCCAGGTTGTAAACACGTGAAAAACAAGGCTGAAATAACTTTAAGATATGTTATAAAAGAGCCACTGAAGTTTGCTGTTATGTGTGCAGATACGTAATAACAATTGACTGCACGTGCGGTCTGTAGCCATACAATACAGCACGTGCGTATGTGTATTCCTCCTCTGGAAAACTGCTTTAAAAAAGATCCGTCCCAATTTTATTTTACTTTTCAGGTTACTTTTCAAGATCCTGGCTCACTGGTTTATTTTGGCTTGTGTATATTTATGCTCATTGTATTCAGAATAGAAAATTCAAAGTGCATGTCAAAGCATCCAGGTTTTCCTGGTTTCGAGTTGAATTTGAGATGAGAACAAGTGGTAAAATTTGGATCAGGTTCACGTTCAGAGCATTGTCTGGAGATCTTCAAAGCCATGTTTAGTTTGGCCCATGTCTAGATAGTAGTCTGTAATAACACTTGTTTTCAGCTTGTAACCGTCATTTGGCTTGGACTCTCTAAACTGCGAAGCAGCTCATTCAGAATTTGAGTCAGGTTGTCTGAAAAGCTTTTACTTAATTATTTTTTTAATTAACAAGACACTTTCTAATTTCCTTCTTCTGTTCTGTGTTTTACTTGGAGTTGTGGTTGTTCCATTTTTTTAAACCTGCAGTGCATGTGCTTGTACAAAGAGAAAGAGCCATGTAGAGGGAAAAATTGGCAGTACTCACTGGTCATCATAAAATGGAGATGATTTGGGGTTTTGGGGTGTGGGGTGAATTCTAGAAGCCCTTGCTGATATCTCCTGATCTAGTCTGCTCCAGCACGGTCCAAACTCACCAGCTTGAGGGTTTGGATCCCAGTTGAGGGGCTCCTCCTGTGGGTTGTGCTGGGCTGTTCAGCAGAGTCCTTGTCCACCTGATAGAGACCAACGCAGGCTGTTACGGCAACACCTGAACAGCTTTGAGTGCACGTACAATGTTATTATTTCCTTGCATTTATCAGTTGTAATGACTCAGGTCAGATGATTTATACCATTTGCTTATCAGCTGACCTGAAATGCTCCAGCTGGTCACTGCTTGTCATGCAACATCCCGTGTCCTCTCCACCTTGTCACTCATTTCTGCTTAATTCTACTTCACAAGTAGCCTTTAAGGAGATCACTGCACGTGGCTCTAAATTGAGGTTTGCTTCCCATTTGTTAACTGATAAAGAGTTTTCCAGCTCAGAAATTCATGCCGCATAATCATCTTAACTTATAACCATAAATACATACTCTTGAGACAATGTATTCTTTGCATATTGATTAATGGACATGCTCTCTGTATGTAGTCCTTACTTCTGTGCAGTGATTAGAAAATATATGATTGACATTAACATGGAGATCTCTGTTGTTTGCTGATGGGGATATATTTTTTTTTAAAAAAACAACACCATACCCCTAAATCCATACACCAGACTTCTTTAGTGAATAACTATATTGCAGAATCCTGTGCATCCTGTGTAAATTTTGGTGTAGTTTCAATAATTTTGACTGTATCCCTTCAACTTTCAGTCCTACACCTATTAACTGTTATATCTGCTTAAATTGAACTCATGAGGAAGTTCTCCAAATAACAATCCTCTAATAGTCCATTAACAGCAATGCTCATTTTGTCCTACACTTAGCAGTCAAGCAGGGAAGCACCAATAGCTTACATACTTTGAATGAATGCCTTGCATGCTATTTTATTACAAGAAAAACAAAAGCCTAACTTTGCAAAATGTCAACATCTGAATTGGCCACACAGGTATTTTCTGTATGTTAACACTCTGCGGATTCGGTTTGACTTGCGTGCCATGCCCCACTGACGAGAGCTGGCAGGATGCAACGCTTGCCTCTAAAATCCATGCAGGAAAATAGGATGGAGGAAAAAATAATAAGTGTGAAAAGTGAAACCATTTTACTCTTCTCCCCTCCTTCCCAACATCAGCTTTTTCAGCCAAGTATAATGCTTGTGCTAGATCAGACTTTAAACCCCTCATTTAGCCATCATTTGTATTTCTGAACACTATTATTTAACTATTATATGGAAAGCCGGCAGGATTATAATTTGAAATAGAAATGCATGTTGGTTCCTTGGCTTTATAATGACATGTTTATCTGCACCTCTAATGCTCTCATTGCCCAAGTCTGCACTTTTGGTTAATATGTTTGCCATGGAACAATTGTTTTGCATCAAAATTGCACTAAACCAACAGCATTATGTCGTCTGTGTAATTTGTATTCTCTATACACCCCCCCCCCCCAAACGTTTTGCTTAAATCTGTTTGTGTTCAGCATGAAATGTGCAGTAATGGTGGTGTACTCGGTGCATATTACTATGTAGCTTCAGCACCGTTAGGTCCTTACTGACACCAGTCTGTAGGTTAAGAACACTTCAATTGGTCTAATTTGCAACCTGATCAGAAACACTGACCTGGTTAGTCTTTAACAATGAATGTGTCTAATGATAACTTGTAGACACCCTTAGTGAAGGCAATGATGTGTATACAAGGAGTCATTTCCAGCTACGCAGCCTTAGAAGGTCTCGGGCTGCCTTATCTAGGATATCGCCTTGTCCTGCATTTTTCTGCAGCCTGATGCTTTGTCGCTTCTAATGATACCTATCCGTCAAGCCGCATTGATTGAAATGAAGATAAATTGAATTGATACAAACAGGAGTTAGATGACTCATTGATATAATTAGACTGTCGGAATATCTTAAGTGTAACTTAACACATTTTACTAATGTTAATTATATGGTCTTTTATATGGGAAACTTCAGTTAATTTTGTTCTCCACAAAAGGAGAATACAGCCATTTATTAATTGTGAGATGGCTGTTGGCTTCATAGAAGCCGTTTGCTAGAGGAGAGGAGGTATGTTTACTGAATTTCCTTTAAGCTGTCAAAAGCCTGAAATTGATAACAACTTAAAAGCATCTAAACTGTTAATAGTTTACATTTATAATTCATCTAATGTGATAGTTTATAACATAAGAACCTAATATAGAGTGTAATAAAACAAGATATTTATGGCAAATGGAAACGTGCTGAATAATGAAACAATACTAATTGCAGTTTAAACACTTTTGATATGAGCTGTTTCTGAGAGGATGTTCCAAGCGTAGGAGATGAGATATTCCTCATAATAAGGATGCAGAAACCATTCAAAATATTTTCAGAAATACAGATAGGCTGTACATCTATGCCTCTCATTTTTTCCTTTTTTCTTTTTCTTTTTTTTTTTTTCCCTCCCTGAAAATTCTGGGTTTTATCTTATGTCAGAATTGATCACAGGAGTCAGTTTAATTGGGAAATTCATTTAAAATAGTTTCTAATTGGCATCAGAGAGTTGAAAGTTCAGTACAAAGGTGAGATCTAAGCTTTCTAATTAGATTGAATGCAGTATGACTTAAAGAATAGTCTTGATAATTACAGAATTTAATGCAAAATTATATTTTAATGAAAAATGGTGATTTTTACAATGAGAAGTCCTGCAATTCTCATTCAGTCTTTCATCTTACTTTTTAAAGAGGAGATAAATTGTTTTGTCCATCTGTGTATAAATTTTACGTTAAAACCTCACATAGTTTTATTAAAAACTGAGACTATTTTCATTTAAGCTTTTCTGGATGAAGCTGATAGGTCTGCAATTTGGATGCAAAACCTTATTGCAGGCATTCTGAATTTTCTTACTCGAGTATAATTTTCTCTTGCATAGAATTATATCATGAACTCAAGTTTTCCCCCCTCCCTTCCCATTCACCCCCCCTTCCAAGTTGTTTGATGCGGCTGAAATTGAAGGCTGAAGTAGAAGGGGCCACTTAAGTAGTGAAGGGTTTTTCTTTGTAAATAATAGATCAAGAGCACCGTAGCTGTATCTAATGGAGCCGTATGCAGCCTCCGTTTCAAGGACAGCGCGGGGTTTAAAAAAACATAACCATAGTTCATCCCCATCGCTAACCTGTGGTCAGTTTGTCTGCTGCCGTTGGCCAGTCACATGTTTTAATTCATCAGACATGGGGTTTTTTATAAACCTCTGATAATATCAACACATGAATAGCTGGGATGATCACTGGGATTTCCGGACTGAAATGACAAGGGAAAATAAAATAGAAGGGGTATTTTGTAAAAGCTATTTCTTCTTTTCAAGCCCAGGGGTTTACCTGAACACCGATAAACTTTCCTTATAAACCGCAAAGTTAAGGTATGCTTTCGCAGAAGCTAAACTAGCTGCTCTCCAGATTTCTTCTCTTTCTTATATTTTAATCTGATAAAAATATTTCAAAGTCTGCGCCTGTTTGCTTCTTTGAGTTAAACTTGAACTTACTTAAAGGGGGGAAAGAAGCTTATTCCTGGCATGCAATGCAGTGTTTCAGGTTTTAGGAGAAATAATTCAGCGTTCCTCGATATTTTGGAGAAAATCTTTTACACTTAACAGATGTTGCCCTTTTCTTTCTTTTTAGTCAAATTCCCTTAGCTCTTTTCTTCCAAGTAGATGCAATTCAATGTCAAAATAAGTAGCAATGTCACTGGCAAAAATGAGATGATTCTTGTCAGAAATATAAATTTTAGAAAAAAGGCAAAACCGTGTTCCCTGCCCGCGGTCCAGCAGACTTGTTTGAATGCAGTTAGAGACTCTGAAGTCCTTTCTCGGGCAAAACTCAATTTGCAATTGACTACAAGGATCGGGCCCTAACTGAAAAGTCACTCCTAGCAATTTCAAATGCTGAACAACATAAAAAATGCTGTTGCAGGACAAATTCATTCTGTTTTACACTCCGTTTTGTGCTTAAAGCAGTCTGTAGCAGTGTCTGTTTTTTGAATGACACTGGTATATTTGCTTGTAAAATAATTTATCTTTCTTGTGCCACTTACTTCTTTCCTCTATGAAATCTTGTAAAATCAAAAGAAGCAGTTTCTCTGGTGATTTTTGCAGGGTTTGCATTCAAAACCAAACACAAATATTCACTGAGAATTTTTACATAATTAACTTTTGAAGATCTATAGTTTGCCTAGAAAATTTTTTATATTTTACTTATTATTATTATTATTAAATACACACAGATTCATTGTGTGTTTCAATCTGCTTCACTTGTACTTTAAACAATTGTAAATGCTTTCTGACTGATAATTTGTTCGCTTAAACCAAAAATCTTCTAAGCACAGGTTACTGTTGTCTGCCATAAATTATAGGAGATAAAACGTAAGGTGCACTTTGCCTTCGTTCTGATCAGCGTTGGCAAGGGTTGTGGCAAACAGTCAGATGTCCAAAATGAAATTTTGAAAAAAAAAGCAGTCAGTTTTACCATCAGTCATGGGTGTCTCACAATTTTTTTTCCTCTTCTGCTGTAAAATAATTTTACAAGTTTTTCAAGCACCAGCTGCCTCCGTTTCATGTCCAGCATCCCCCGCAAGTGCGGCCGAGCTGAGACGCTCGTTCTGTGCCGGGTTCGTTTCTATGCGCGGGCAGGAAAACACTGCGAGAGAGACGGAGACACCTCACCAAACCTCCCAGGAGTTCTCCTCCTGTTTTTCCTTCCCTCCGTCTTCTCTAGTTTGTTTCCACCTAGCAACAAAAATTACAGAAACGTCTTCGGTGTAACCTTTTTTCCTTCCCCCTTTCACCTTCCAGCTGCTTCCTAGAGAGATCAGATGCGGAAAAACCAAAATCCTGGAACTTGATGAGCCCATTAAATTAGATGATTCCTACGACTTGTTTCCTCGCCAGTTCTCAGCTTTCTATTTTGTACTTTCTTAGTCAGTGCCGGGGGAAAAAAAAAAAAAAAAAAAAAAAAAGGCGGCTTGACAGCTAATAGATATCCCTGCCATCAATTGCCAAGACATTTTGTCTTTTGTGACATTGAGGAAAAGACAAGGAAGGGAATGGAAGCAACTAAAAAATGTCAAAAGATCAAAAAATCAATGGGCTGAAGGAATGTGATCTGTTTATCAGGGTGTAGCTGCTCTTTCTGTTTGCATTAAGTCCGAGTGAGTGTCTTTGGTTGCCACTAAACTTGCTTTTATTCACTCCCTAGGAGATGTAATACAAGCATGAAACGATGGCTCACAAAGCGGGCGCAGCGGCGAAGTAAATAAATAAATAAGTAACTAAAGCGAGCCGGGGCTTCTTTAAAGACCACGAAAACAGGTTTATTGCCTTACATTTTTTTGCCTCGTATTAAACACACTTACCTTTCTCCAGAAACTTGTTGCTGAGCGTAGCAAATGGACCATGTTGTGTTGACACGGGTGTCTTGTTTCTGTGTTACCGGGAGGTTATTTTTATGTATTTATTTTTGAAAACGTCAATAAAATGAAAAGAGGGTGAGAGTTCAGCGAGCGGAAGTTCTGGCAGCTGATTGAATGCATGTGCTTGGTGCTTGACAGTTCGCGTCAAGTCTTTGGTTGGACTTTCCCTTTGCTTTCCTGGGCAGGGAGTTGGGTTTGTTTTCTCTGAAACATGAAAAGAGTTGGGCGAATGCAAATGCGAGGCAGCTCCGGCACGCACCTTCCCCCCGCACACCAGTAATGTAGTGCTTGCTGGGGTTTTAAAGTTGCTGGATATTGCATAGCTCATAAATTCTTCACAAGCATGGATGGAAGGGGGGGAGATGTGTGTGCGTGTATCGGGAGAGCGCGCGCGCGCGCATGTGTGTGTGTGTGTCTAAGTGTCTAACTGTGCCAGCCTATGAGAACTGATGGAGCAGACAAGGCGATGCTACAATCTGTTGGACAAATTTTTTCTCACCCCTTGTAGTTGTTATGTGATAGGAAGTATGGCAAGGGCTGCATATTTTATAAACTTTCTATTAAAGTTGTGGCATGTTATCATAAAACTGAATTGCGATACTTTGTATTACACTCTGGGATTGAGAGATAGACATAGGATTAAAAAAACAATTTCTAGGCATTTCTAGATGATAAATTTAATTTTCTTTGCTATTTGGAGGTCTTCTTTGAAAATGCAATTGTAATGAACGCATTCAGAACTGGAGAATAGATTTACCCTTGGCTTCAAATAGTTGACGTTATCAGGCTCTGTCATTCGTTCCTTCCTATTTTCGGGCTGCTAATTGATGTTTTTGATGTCAGCAAGAAAATTGAAGAAAATGTCATGTGTGAACCAGTGCGGAAGTTAATAAGATTGACTTCGTTGACAGAATTTACAATGAGCGCAGAGACCGCATAATGGGACCGCTGCGAATTCGTGTGCTCTCTTTGGAGTCAAAATTGACACCTCACGCTAGGCCAGCGGTCGATAGAAAAGATGCAACATTTGGGAAGGTTCCTAATCTCAGGTTTTTTCCTCTTCCTTTTTTTTTTTTTTTATCCCTTTTTCTTTCTTTTTTTTTTTCCCCCCCTCTTCTATTACCTTTTGGTCTACGGAGCTTATTTAGTTGCACAAGCAGCTGTTTATCCAGAGGGCTACTGCTTTGGACCAAGCCCGAGCCTTAGTTCAGTCTCTCAGCGCTCCACAACAATGCTCATTTTTTATGCTGTTTTGAGTCTGAAAGCAAAAGAGTCTTGAAAAGGTTAGATTAAGATGTGTCTTAAGGAAAGCTATACTAATATTGGACAGGGTCATTGCATATGCTTGGGCTATGTGCAATAAAGCTGAAACGTAAATCCCCTCCATATAAAGGAAGGAAGCTGTGGGACACCTACCTGAGCTTTAAGCATAACAGAAGACTACAGCTAAGCATTACTCTTCCTCTGGGCTCCAGTGTGTGTGCATCTATGTGAACGTGTACGCCTGCATGTGCAACCTCCAAAACTTCTGACTTTCGCCGAGGTGGTTTTTCCCTCCTTTTTTTTTTTTTTTTCCCTTGGATAAAACGGGAATTCAAACTTTTTCAAAGTAGCAAAAGACTTCACTGTAATAGTTTAATTTTCCAGTAATGTGACAAAGTTTATTGGATTTGTGTGTATAATTATGGAATGGATTAGCCGAGTTTGGTTCAGTGCATCTGATTATTTTCTGGCCTTTAGGGAAATGCGCTAAAACCCTAATATGTCCACTACCCCCAAGCGGTCTCTTTTTGAAGGCGCCGCACAAAATGTGGTCTCTACTAGCGTTCAGCCTCCAAGGATCTTCAGTGAGAGACATTATTCTTGGAATATCCAATTAATTCCACGGGCAGTGATCAGTTAGCGCTTCTTCTTCCTTTCTCGCCATTTGAAATGCTAACACAATGAATATTTTCTCATTGGTCTGCGTCCCTCGGCTAAGCTGTTGCCGCGGGCTGAGAATTTCATCGACTGATGAGACCAGAGGCTGCGCCGATAAAAGGTTACAGTACGTGATTTGCATGCCAAGTGGGGTTTGGTTTCATGAACTTAAAAGTTCTTTAACTTTTATTTGACTTTTTTGCTTTTGTACATAGATGAGGGTTGTTGGAAATTTTTTTCCCCAAACTTTCTGTTTTGTTTCCCAAAATAATCACTTAAATTAGCAGTTAGTGCACATTACAGTTTTGGTTTGGACCCTCTTAAGCAAACAGGTATGAAACGTGAAATCTTTTGTACAAATGAAAGAAAACTAAATGCCTGCTCCAATCAATGAAAACTTCGGTTTAAAAAAAGGCTTAAAAATTGTTAAGGAGGTTTCCAAACAGATCTGGCCAAGTCCAACATTTCCATTTTCTCTCATATCGCAGTGTCGGAGTATATTTTTAACTAGGCTTTAATTCCTTCAGCAATTGCAGTACGTTCTGTGAGGCATAACAGAATGAAAGTAATATATTTGGCTTTTGTATGTATCAAAAGAGGGAAATCTCCATGTCTTTTGAGGGATGGGAATCGGAGCCATGGGTTAAAACGACACTTGCGCATTCCTGGAGAGTGATTAAGACAGCCTGTTTCGTGCTGCTATTCAATGGTAAGTTGGTGGAAGTTCTTGAAGTATTAATTATGTTCCATCAAGCACGAGCAAATATTCCAACAGCAAAACAAGGAAGCTGTTATCTTTGTCTTCAACACAGTGTTTTGCACAATTGCCTGTGCGATTCAACCTGAAATGTTGGCCATGCCAGCTAAGATGGGCTTCCGGGACTGAAGGATGCCGTGATCCTAGGATAAACAAGCTGATCCTAAAAGTTAGAGGTAAACTAAATTGAAACAAAGCAACTACGGCACGTCAAATGCAGGCTTTTATGATTCGGTGAGGGTGAAGGAAGGTGGTGCTGAAATAAAACCGCGCACAGAAGGTCTACGCTCTGTGTTGTTCTTGACTTGCAGAATGTCTTAGATGTGCGTTGTAAGCCGTTGACAAACTTTGTTGGTTTAGAGATGTGACGGATGTATTTTCTGATCTGAGAAGTATTTGGGGGATAGAGATAATTTTTTTTCATCCTCTTTTCCCTCTCCCTCCCCCCCTAAAAGGAGCATCAGCCTTCTGCGCGACTCTAATCTTAGAAGCTGGATAATACGGTTGGAGATTTGACATATTCCTACTGAATAAAAATCAGGAGACCCTTACCAAAATTGTTAGCAAAAGGGACTGGCAGAACTAGGTACGGAGCGGGGTGGTGGTTTTTTTTTTTCCTCCCCTTCCTTTCCCTAGCTGTCTAGGAGGAGTAAAGCAGGTGGCTCCCCGTGGCTGACTTTTCATGACAACATGCCATTAGAAATTGCGGTCCTGTTGATCAATCCACTCGACATGACAGCTTTGCCGCAAGGCCTGGCTCTTTGAGCACCGGCGCTCTGGCTTTTCCCTCCTTTTTTCCTGCACTAATTGGTGAAAGTTTTTACTGTGCTTGTGGCATAGGAAATTCTTTTGAACATTGTCACAATCAAGTGTTGACTTCTTTAGAATTGCAAGTAGGTTAAGTGAGTATCAACATTAAAAAAAAAATCCACAAAAGGTATTACTATCGAAATTTTATTAAAGTAAAATTGGGAAAACATAGGGATTGAATTATCAAAAAAAATTTTTGATGTGGAAGAGTCAATTAAAATAATGTTCCTTTTCAACTTTGCGTAGCCAAAGATGCTACCATGCTTGTGTCTCAAAAAGTAGAAAGGAAGACACAAATTTAGAGTTTGTAGTTCCTTTTTTTGCTTAGTCGGAAGCACAGAACCGAGACACGTCTTTCGGCTTAAATATACACAAATGGCTGCATCTTAGTACCTGAAAATTTAATAGATGGTGGATTTTTCAGGTGATTCAAGATGCTTTAAACCATTATGCACCAAATAAGCTATCTTAGCAAATTCTGTTTCTTAAAAAACAGAAAAGAAAAAAGCATAAGTGCAGTATTCAGGAGGAGGAGGAGGAGGAGGAGGATAGCTGTGTGTTCGCACATAACGTGGGTAAGCTAATTGAGCATTTGTGTGATTCTTCCATCAGAAACGCAGTCGGGAAACTTTCGTGACAGGTTTTGTGAGAAACTCCCTCGGCTGAAAACGGGATTATTGATGTTTGCAGATAAAAGTTGATTAAAACATTGAATATTTGTTGGCAAATTCAGGTGAAGATTCAAAAAATTGTGTATAAAATACTATTATTGATGAGGGAAATAATCAATTTGTATTACAGGAAAATATTCTCGTCTAGTACGTTTGCTTAAAATGTACATTTTCATTGTTGCAGATAGAATTTTTGTCCTTAGTTTTGCAGGTTGCTGTGTGTTCATCCCTAAACATGAAAAGTCTTTCTTCTTACCATTCATAAATCTAGGAAAACCTTATTGTTAGCTGATGCCATTGCAGAGATGTAGGTGTTTCTAAAACAATCTGTGCAACTGCGCTGTGAGGATTTGTAGAATGAACACGGGAAAGAAATCGGGAGAGAATGAGTGACAAAGAATGAGAAAAAAGGGATATTATAAAGCGTGGAGGTGGTTTTTCTTTAATAATGCATACGTAGCAATAGGGGACTTTGGATAGAATTCTCTCAGCTCTCTTAAAGCCAATCTAAGGTTAATTTATAATAAATAATTATAGTTTTAGCAGCAAAATGAGACCCTGTGAAGCTGAGAGGGAAAGGCAGTAATACAGTTTTAAAAGCTGAACGTGCTCACAGTTTCTGTTGCAAGTATAATAGCTACAACTATATTTTTTTTGTAGATCAGACATCGACACCGAAAGAAGCATAAATTCATATAATTAATTTTGCCATTGTAAAAATCATTTGCTAAAATTTGCATTATTAACATTATCAAGTCGCTGGTTGGTGAGACATCAGACATGACGAGTGAGAAGGGCAGCTTAGGGAGAATTGGGCTTTAAACCCTCAGCAGATCGGAGTTAGGATCAAAGGCGCTTGTTTTATGTGGCTGTGTGACACTTTGAAGTCTTGACTGCACCTACAGCACTCATTTCATCAGGTTCACTGGTGTCTTAATAGCAGATCAATAAGTTTCAAAGTCGGAGAGTTAATTTGATACTAGTGCTGATGTGGTCGTGCTGGGGAAGCAGAGAGAGGCAGGCAGAGAAAGCAAGCCTATTAACCATCCTGATAGGGAGAGGTGTGTACCGATGTTGATGGGTACCCGTAAAAACCCAAACTGTAAATATTGACCTTAAATTTGAAAGCTCCGCGTACTGAAGGCATCGAGATGTTTACTTTATTGAAAGAGATTGTATGCAAGAGAGGTTGCTGTGCTAGCACCATTCTCCAGCCAAGCGATGCGAAGTTGTAAGAAAGTTCCCCCAGTAAGGAGAATAAACGCGTACGCCTGAGCCCCTAAAGCATCAC